>NW_016107332.1:5115216-5151651 GCF_001604975.1 Cebus imitator
ATCTCTGATAAAATAGACTTTAAACCAACAAAGATCAAAAGAGACAAAGAAGGACATTACATAATGGTAAAAGGATCAATGCAACAAGAAGAGCTAATGATCCTAAATATATGTGCACTCAATACAGGGCACCCAGATACATAAGGCAAGTTCTTAATGACTTACAAAGAGACTTAGACTCCCATACAATAATAGTGGGAGACTTTAACACCCCATTGTCAATATTAGACAGATCAATGAAACAAAAAATTAACAAGGATATCGAGGACTTGAACTCAGACCTGGATCAAACACACCTAATAGATATTTACAGAACTCTCCACCCCAAATCCACAGAATATACGTTCTTCTCAGCACCACATCACACGTACACTAAAATTGACCACATAATTGGAAGTAAATCACTCCTCAGCAAATGCAAAAGAAGGAAAATCATAACAAACAGTCTTTCAAACCATAGTGCAATCAAGTTAGAACTCAGAATTCAGAAACTAACTCAGAACCACACAACTTCATGGAAACTGAACAACTGGCTCTTGAATGTTGACTGGATAAACAATGAAGTGAAGACAGAAATAGAGATGTTCTTCGAAACCAGCGAGAACGAAGACACAACACCAGAATCCCTGGGACACATTTAAAGCAGTCTCTAGAGAAAAATATATAGCAATAAATGCCCACATGAGAAGCCAGGAGAGATCTAAAATTGACACCCTATCATCAAAATTGAAAGAGCTAGAGGAGCAAGATCAAAAAAACTCAAAACATAGCAGAAGACAAGAAATAACTAAGATCAGAGCAGAACTGAAGGAGATAGAGGCACAAGAAAACCTTCAAAAAATCAATAAATCCAGGAGCTGGCTTTTTGAAAAGATCAACAAAATAGATTAATAAAGAAAAGAGAGAAGAACCAAATAGATACAATAAAAAATGATAAAGGGGATATCACCAGAGATTCCACAGAAATTCAAACCATCATCAGAGATTATTACAAACAGCTCTATGCACATAAACTAGTAAACCTAGAAGAAATGGATAAATTCGTAGACACTTGCATCCTCCCAAGCCTAAGCCAGGAAGAAGTCAAAACCCTGAATAGACCAATAACAAGGTCTAAAGTTGAGGCAGCAATTAAGGGCCTACCACCCAAAAAAAGCCCAGATCCAGACAGAGTCACAGCGGAATTCTACCAGACGTACAAAGAGGAGCTGGTACCATTCCTTCTGAAACTATTCCAAATAATCCAAAAAGAGGGACTCTTTCCCAAATCATTTTATGAGACCAACATCATCCTGATACCAAAACCTGGCAGAGATTCAGCAAGAAAAGAAAACTTCAGGCCAATATCCATGATGAACATAAATGCAAAAATCTTCAATAAAATATTGGCAAACCAATTGCAACAGCACATCAAAAAGCTTATCCACCATGATCAACTAGGATTCATCCCAGGGATGCAAGGCTGGTTCAACATACTCAAGTCTATAAACATAATTCACACATAAATAGAACCAAAGACAAAAATCACATGATTATCTCAATTGATACAGAGAAGGCCTTTGACAAAATTCAACAGCCCTTTATGCTAAAAACCCTCAATAAACTAGGTATTGATGGAACATATCTCAAAATAATAAAAGCTATTTAAGACAAACCAACAGCTAATATCATACTGAATGGGCAAAAACTGGAAGCATTCCCTTTGAAATCTGGCACCAGACAAGGATGCCCTCTTTCACCACTCGTATTCAATATAGTACTAGAAGTTCTAGCCAGAGCAATCAGGCATGAAAAAGACATAAAGGGTATTCAATTAGGAAAGGAGGAAGTCAAATTATCTCTATTTGCAGAGGACATGATTGTATATCTAGAAGACCCCATCATCTCAGCCCCAAATCTCCTGAAACTGATAAGCAACTTCAGCAAAGTCTCAGGATACAAAATCAATGTGCAAAAAATCACAAGCATTCCTATACACCAATAACAGACTTAAAGAGAGCCAAATCAAGAATGAACTGCCATTCACAATTGCTACAAAGAGAATAAAATACCTAGGAATACAACTAACAAGGAACATAAAGGACCTCTTCAAGGAGAACTACAAGCCACTGCTCAACGAAATAAGAGAGGACATAAACAGATGGAGAAACATTCCATGTTCATGGTTAGGAAGAATCAATTTTGTGAAAATGGCCATACTGCCCAAAGTAATTTACAGATTCAACGCTATCCCCATCAGGCTACCAATGACCTTCTTCACAGAACTGGGAAAAAAAAAAAAATACCTTAAACTTCATATGGAAACAAAAGAGAGCCCGCATAGCCAAGTCAATTCTAAGCAAAAAAAACGAAGCGGGGGGCATCACACTACCAGACTTCAAACTATACTACAAGGCTACAGTAATCAAAACAGCATGGTACTGGTACCAAAACAGAGATATAGACTAATGGAACAGAACAGAGGCCTCAGAGGTGACACAACATATCTACAACCATCTGATCTTTGACAAACCAGACAAAAACAAGCAATGGGGAAAGGATTCCCTTTTTAATAAATGGTGTTGGGAAAACTGGCTAACTATGTGCAGAAAGCAGAAACTGGACCACTTCCTGACACGTTACACTAAAATTAACTCCAGGTGGATTAAAGACTTAAACATAAGACCTAACATCATAAAAACCCTAGAAGAAAATCTAGGCAAAACCATTCAGGACACAGGCGTAGGCAAGGAGTTCATGACCAAAACACCAAAAGCATTGGCAACAAAAGCCAAAATAGACAAATGAGACCTAATCACACTCCACAGCTTCTGCACGGCAAAAGAAACAGTCATTAGAGTGAATCGGCAACCAACAGAATGGGAAAAAATTTTTGCAGTCTACCCATCTGACAAAGGGCTGATATCCAGAATTTACAAAGAACTAAAAGAGATTTACAAGAAAAAAACTAACAAGCCCATTCAAAAGTGGGTGAAGGATATGAACAGATACTTTACAGAAGAAGACATTAATGAGGCCAACAAACATATGAAAAAGTGCTCATCATCACTGGTCATTAGAGAAATGCAAATTAAAACTACATTGAGATACCATCTCACACCCATTAGAATGGCGATCATTAAAAAATCTGGAGACAACAGATGCTGGAGAGGATGTGGAGAAATAGGAACACTTTTACACTGTTGGTGGGAGTGTAAATTAGTTCAACCATTGTGGAAGACAGCGTGGCTATTTCTCAAGGACCTAGAAATAGAAATTCCATTTGACCCAGCAATCCCATTACTGGGTATATATCCAAAGGATTGTAAATCGTTCTACTATAAGGACACATGCACACGAATGTTCTTTGCAGCACTGTTTACAATAGCAAAGACTTGGAACCAACCCAAATGCCAATCGATGATAGACTGGACAGGGAAAATGTGGCACATATACACCATGGAATATTATGCAGCCATCAAAAACAATGAGTTTGTGTCCTTTGTAGGGACATGGATGAACCTGGAAAGCATCATTCTCAGCAAACTGACACAAGAACAGAAAATCAAACACCTCATTTTCTCACTCATAGGTGGGTGTTGAACAATGAGAACACATGGACACAGGGAGGGGAGCATCACACACTAGGGTCTGTTGGGGGGAAATAGGGGAGGGACAGCGCAGTGTGGGTAGTTGGAGAGAGATAGCATGAGGAGAAATGCCAGATATAGGTGAAGGGGAGGAAGGCAGTAAATCACACTGCCATGTGTGTACCTATGCAACAATCTTGCATGTTCTTCCCATGTACCCCAAAACCTAAAATGCAATAAAAAAGACAAACTAAGAAACATTCACAACATAAAAAAATAAAAATAAAAAATAAACTCATTAAATTGTACATCTAATGTGAGTGAATTTGATTGTATAGTAGTTATACCTCAATAAAGCTATAAAAGCATAAATTAAAAAAATACAGCTAACCAGGGAAATGAAATATTTCTACAATGAGAATTACAAAACACTCTTCAAAGAAATTAGAGAAGACAGAAACAAATGGAAAAAACATCCCATGCTTACAGATAGGGAGAATCAATATCATTAAAATGGCCATACTGTCTAAAGCAATTTGTAGCATCAATGCTATTCTTATCAATCTACAAATGACATTCTTTACAGAGCTAGAAAAAGCTATTTTGACATTCATACGAAACCAAAAAACAACCCAAATAGCCAAGGCAATTCTAAGCAAAAAGTGTAAAGCTGGCGGCATCATATTACCCAACTTCAAACTACACTGCATGGCTATCATAACCAAAACAGCATGGTACTGGTACAAAAACAGACACATAGACAAATGGAACAAAATATCCAAGAAATAAGTCCATATACCTACAACTATATGGTCTTCAACAAACCTGACAAAAACAAGCAAGGGGAAAAGGACTCCCTGGTCAATAAATGGTGCTGGAATAACTGGCTAGTCAAATGCAGAAGATTTAAACTAGACCTTTTTCTTACACCATATACAAAAATTAGCTCAAGATGGATTAAAGACTTAAATATAAAACTCAAAACTATAAAACCCTGGAAGACAACTTCAGCAATACCATTCTGGACATAGGCACAGGCAAAGATTTCATGACAAAGATGCCAACAGCAATTGCAACAAAAGCAAAAATTAACAACTGGGGTCTAATTAAACTAAAGACGAGCTTCACAGCAAAACAAAGTATTAACAGAGTACAAAGACAACCTCAAAAAGTGAAAAACTTTTGGTAAACTATGCATCTGACAAAGGTCTAGTATCCAGCATCTATAAGGAACTTAAACAAATTAATAAGGAAAAAAACAAACAACCCCATTAAAAAGTGATCAAAGGACATGAACAGGCACTTCTCAGAAGAAGACATACGTGTAGCCAACAAGCATATGAAGAAAAGCTCAATATCATTGATGATTAAATAAATGCAAATCAAAAGCACAATAAGATACCATCTCACATCAATCAGAATGGTTATTAATAAAAAGTCAAAAAATAACAGGAATGCTTATACACTTTTGGTGAGAGTGTGAATTAGTTCAACCTTTGGAAAGCAATGTGGCGATTTCTCTAAGACCTAAAAATAGAAATATAATTTGACCCAGAAATCCCATTTCTTGGTATATTCCCAAAGGAATATAAATCGTTCTCTTGTAAAGATACACGCAGCACATATTTGTTCATTGAAGCAGTATTCACAATAGCAAAGACATAGAATCAATCTATATGACCATAAGTAGTAGACTGGATAAAGAGAGTGTGATACATATAGACTGGATAAAGAAAATGTGATACAATGGAATGCTACACAGCCATTTAAAACTAAGATCATGTTCTTTGTAGCATCATGGATGAAGCTTAAGGCCATTATCCTTAGCAAACTATGCAGGAACAGGAAAAGAAATATCACATGTCCTTACTTATAATTTTGAGCTAAATAATGAGAACACATGGATGCATAGAGGGGAATAACAGATGCTGAGGCCTATCAGAGGGTAGGGGAGGGAGGAGGGAGAGGATCAGGAAAAAATAACTAATGGGGACTAGGCTTAGTGCCTGGGTGATAAAATAATCTGTACATAAAAACCCCATGGCACAAGTTTATGTATGTAACGAACCTGCACATGTACCCCTGAACTTAAAAGTTAAATAAAAACAGATATAATTACAATAGCTCGTGAGAAATCATGAGAAATAAACTTAAAGTAATGGAAAGAAGGACAGGAGAAAAAAGATAGATTGAAATACCATTCCATAGGTTTCCTGTTCATTCTGATGATAGTTTCTTTTGCTGTGCAGAAGCTCCTTAGTTTAATCAGATCCCATTCGTAAATTTTGGCTTTTGTTACAATTGCTTTTGGTGTTTTCATCAAGAAGTCTTTGCCCATGCCTATGTCCTGAATGGTATTGACTAGGTTTTCTTCTAGGATTCTTATGGTTTGGAGTTTTATATTTAAGTCATTAATCCATCTTGAGTTAATTTTTGTATAAGGTATAAGGAAGGGGTTCAGGTTCAGTTTTCTGCATATGGTGAGACAGTTTTCCCAACACCGTTTATTGAATAGGAGATGATTTCCCCATTGTTTTCCTCAGATTTGTTGAAGATCAGATGATTGTAGATGTGTGGTGTTATTCCTGAGGTCTCTGTTCTGTTTCATTGGTCTATATGTCTGTTTTAGTACTAGTACCATGCTACCATCTGGCAAATATGTAATATCCAGAATCTACAAGGAATTCAAAGAAATTTACAAGAAAAAAACAATCCCATCAAAAGTGGGAAAAAATATGAACAGACACTTCTCAAAAGAAGACATTTACATAGCCAACAAACATATGAAAAAGAGCTCAATATTACTGATCATTAGAGAAATCCAAATCAAAACCACAATGAGATACCATCAGATGCCAGTCAGAATGGTGAATTATTAAAAAGTCAAGAAACAATAGATGCTGGCAAGGCTGTAAAGAAACAGAAACACTTTTACACTGTTGGTGAAAATGTAAATTAGTTAAACCATTGTGGAAGACAATGTGGTGATTCCTCAAGAATCTAGAACCAGAAATACCATTTGTCCCAGCAATCCCATTACTGGGCATATACCCAAAAGATTATAAATCATGCTACTATGAAAACACATGTACACATATGTTATGTTTATTGCAGCACCATTTACAACAGTAAAGTAATGGAACCAAGCCAAATGCACATCAGTTATAGACTGGATAAATAAAATGTAGTACATATACACCATGGAGTACTACACACCCATACAAAGAAACGAGATCATCTCCTTTGCAGGGATATGGATGAAGCTGGAAGCCATTATCCTCAGCAAACCAACACAAGAACAGAAAACCAAACACTACATGCTCTCACTCATAAGTGGCAGTTGAGCCATGAGAATACATGGAGGCAGGGAGGGGATTAACACACATCAGAGCCTGTTGGAGGTGGGGGGCAAGGGAAGGAAGCTTAATGGATGGGTCAATAGGTACAGCAAACCACCATGGTACACATATATCGATGTAACAAACCTGCACATTCTGCACATGTATTCTGGAACTTAAAATAAACACTTTTAAAAACAAACAAAACCCTAAAAACAAGCTATGGGTGAAAACACTTGTGCTGTTTTATATCACAGAATAGAACCTGTCCTTTTATTCAAGTTTGAAACACTCTTTTTTGTAAAATCTAAGAAGCGACACTTCTGAGCCTATTGAACCCTTATAGGAGCATAAGAATATTCAATCCTAAAAACTAGAAACAAGCTATCTGTGAAAAAAAAAAAAAAAAAAAAAAAAAAAAACCAACAACAACAAAAAAAAACAGAGAAATCCCTAAGTTTAATGAACTTTCTGTGTTGTCCACTGTTATTCACTGGGTTCCTTCCTCCCTCCCTCTTTCACTCCCTCCATTTCTTCCTTCTTTTCTTCATTCCTTCTTGCATCCATTTATTTTTTCTATACTCTTATTCTTTTGGCTATAATTAAACTGATGACAGTTTCACTTTAATCAAGGTAAACAAGGTTGTTGGGATCTGTTCTGATAGCCTTTTGTTATTTGAAACTACGTGACCAATAGGATCCCCAAATTTCCAGAAACACTGATATAAGATTTTCTAGGCATTGCCTATTTTGTACTGAGAAAATTATTTTACTTCTATCTGCTTTGTCATATTAAAGGAAGCTGACATATGAGATCATCCTTTAACATTTTGTGGCCTGGGAATAGTTTTATCTGAACAGCTTTTGGTATGCAATAACATTTCAGAATAGTGTGAAAAGCAGGTCAAATTTCTGTACACTTTCAAATATGTATTTCTTCATTTTTTATTTTATATTTTGTCTTTGAGAATAATTATTTTATGTGTGTCAAGCACTGTGATAAATACTTTATTTTAACATTTTATTATGTAGAATTTAAAATAGATACAATGGGAGACAAAATAATAAAAGGAACTGCTCACCTAACTTTATCAATATCATAGCAATTAATTTTTTTAAGTAGCATTAAGTTCCTACCTTTTTGAAACCCCTAATTTAAAAAAAATCAGTTATCTTTTTGGTTTTGTATTACAGGAGCTGAATAAAGATACATATGACTTTGCCCTCTTCAGGATATTGGAAAAACCCTTAAAGAAAGCAAATAAGGGTGGTGTTCATTTTACTTATTGCTGAAAACAAAGTATTAATTTCTTCAAATATTCACATATTTTATACCTTAATATAAAAGCAGACTAAAATTTTTCCTGCATTGATCCAAATTATTATAGTGTTTGGGTCAAACAGGCAATATTGTCCTTTTAGAGGTTGTATAGTATGATTGTATCATGAGCAAATTATTTGGGCAAATGTCAAATGACATTATCCAGCAAGTTATAATCAATAGGTGCTTATTCAACAAATTATTTTGTCCAGAGAGTAGAGCCCCAGGTGAACCAATAATCAGGAATTCTCTGTGACCTCCCTTTTCGCCGTGACTTGCTTTGTGAATTGGAAAAATCAGTTAAGCTCTCGGTGCTTCAGTTCATTCGTCTATGAACTGAGGAGAGTAGCATTTGCCACCTAACTCGCCAGTATTTTGTGAAGGTTAATGAGCTTCAGAGTTTATAAAGTGCTTTTCTTTCTGGATTGAAAGACTTTTGAAGAGTACTAAGTGTCACTGTTATTTTTTTTTCTTTTCTACTTAAAACTCCACTAAATTATCTTTTAGAAATCCATGAAATTATACTTAAAAGTAAAATGCTTCTAGTAGCACCATCCCATATATATCATTTTATCATAGCACTAAGAAAACATCAGCAGCACTGCTATTGTACTGGATTCACATAACTCATATTATTAAGGTCGAACACATTGTGCCCTAATAACGCATGCGTGTTTGACAGCTGTTTCCAACTTAAAATACTTTAGTTCTAACCAGTTTGTCAAGATCCTATCATTTCTTGGCATAGTTTTATAAGTTAAATATTAAAAAGAAAAAAAAGTTGTCCTCTGAACAAATGTGCCTATTATACGATGCTGCAATGAATGAAAAATGTTAAGATCAAGATCTTAACTGAAACTCACAAAAGTAAGATGATTTCATGTCAGTGGAAAATCTGTGCTGTTACTTTACATTTTTTGAAACAATTTTGCCAAAGCTCTGCTTGAGATAAGGAAACTTTTAATAGCACAAATTTGTCAGGATCCTGGACTTCAGGTGAAGTGTAACAATTTCTGTTTCATGGATTTTAATTAATTTCACAGTATATATATGTTTTTAAATTTGAATGAGAAAAATTCATATACTTTTTATTCCATTAAATGAGTTTATCTTAGAATTTTAGAAGGAAAGGTGTCAAGGTATAGAATTGCCTTTTACAAAATTACAGTTTTTCTGTTCACTTTAAATATTTAGAAAATATCCATTGCACCATATATTCAAGCTATATTATATGCATATAAATACAAATGTGCGCGCGCACACACACACACACACACACACACACACACACACACACATATTTAAAGAAAAAACTACAAGGGAAACAATTAAAATACATATATTTTGCACTTTTGATTTCTCTCTGAACAGGAGAAAGAAACTATCCAAAAAGCCTGGAGGAATAGTACCCTCATGATTTTTCCCTGACTATGGAAATCAGTGAAATTATCTATTATGGTTTTAGTTCAAAGTAAATACAAGTGAAAATCAATATTATCTGAAAGTTTACAGAAAAATAATCCAAAATAATTTTAGACATTTTGGGGCACCACCCATCAAAGGACTGTCACTGACAAAGAATTCATTTCTTTGATCTCTCAAAATGAAAGTAATACGTAAAGGTAAAATGGAGAGATTTTTAAGATTATCACCTAGATACCAACATGTCTTTCTTTGTTCTTTCCTAGGATGGCAACCAGCCTCTACCCCCATGTCTTTATGGATGTAAATAGAGGCACTTATAATAAATGGCAACAGAAATTCAGACTCCTACAAGAAGATACAAGGAATTTCTCTCTTAAAACACAATTTACTATTGTAACTGTGACTGGATAGTCAGATATCCAAATTATTTACACAGGCATCCTTAATTTAGAACAAGTAGTTTATAAAAAGCAAAATTTTTGTTTAATTCTTTTTCTCCTCTTGGGGCAATATAATGCTGTGGTTCCCATGTGCCAGTTCTCAGACGAGAGCTGGTTTTGATCACATCTTTACACGTTCAAGGCAACATTTTTATGTATGTGAAAGTAAAATTGTCAGTTATCCTCCTTTATAAAATATACCTTTTAGTCCAAGGATCTGCCTTCTTAATTGTTTTGTGATAGAGTTACTGTTTTTTATAAAATAGTGGTGATAGAGTAAATTTTTAACAATAATATCCTTACTTAGCAAAGTTAAAAGTTAGAAAACTTACGTTGTTCCTGGTTCCTTCACACTACCATTTTTTAAAGAAAATAATATATTTATCACTGAAATCCAAATACAAAGCACTTTGTTATTAAATATAATATAATAGCTTCAGATCAGGTAAGAAAGCAAGATGAATAGTGTCATTATTAAGTTGCTGCAAACTTATTTGTGGTTTTTGCCATTACTTTTAATATCAAAGTCAATATTAGAAAAGTCATTAACTTAGAAAAAATTTATTTTTCACTAAAATATACATTAATATGAAAAATAATAACTGCTATTTATATTATGTGTAATATTCCTAAAGAGGACTTTTATATGAGGAAATTTGATGTGATATATAAAATTAATGCCTCTTTTTTCTGTGAAAGAATTATGACATTTTTTATGTATAACCTATGATTGAGATAAGATTTTATTAAAAATATATGAGATGAAAAAGATCATTTGGGGACAACAAATAAATGTGATGATGTAAATTAATCAACAATTTCTCCCTATAAGCCAAACCATCTCAGACAGTCCACCCATGTTATCTGACCACTGTCCGCTGAGGAACCCAAAGCCCAGACCACAGAATAGCTGACTAAAATATTTTCCAAACATACAGATGCTATATTTGGGGTGAGACATTTCAAAATCAGGCATACCAGTCCTTTATGATAATTTTGTTTTTGGTAGAGGAAGATAAACTTTATAGCTGATAGAAACTTCTGGATACCTTCTAATGCTTAAAAAATACAGGCTGGAAGAAGTCTCTATTTTTGTTACACATCCCAATTTCCAAGTTTGTTTGGATTTTAGTAAGATGCTGGCATCATATGAACCCTGGTGTAGCATTATAAATATTTTCATAGGAAAAAAGACTCATTGAAAGTTATCACAGCTTTCTGGCTGATAACTGTGAAAAATCCTACTTATTTTGACCACATCTGCCCAGAGGAGTTTTAATGTCCAGCCCTGAGTAGATAGAGCGGAGTCCTTACTAGCTTCTGAATGACAGTTTTATAAGGCCACATTTTTTAAAAATTGCATTGAGTCTATGAGCTTGCTTTTCCCCTGTGTATGTAAAGCTTGGTTACATTGTGGTATCTTTGCTGAAACTAACTTTATCTGCATAATTTTGGTCTCTGTAGATGAAAAATGTTAGTGCTGGAAAATTCCTGGACAGTGATTTTAGAGGTGCATGGCCATAAAAATATTTCCTTCTTTTCACTGCTTGACTTAGCAAAATAAACTCATTTTAGTTTTATAAAATGTAGGCAATAATTCAATTGTAAAGGACTCTTATTTTTACTTTAAATGATTTAATCTTTTGCCTTTACATAACCTTTTAGTATTATCTTTTAATAAAAAGGATAGGCTGTATAATGGTACTTTTGGCATTGCAAAGAGAATTTGAAAATATCATTTTCAACCCAATATATATTTCATGCTAAGTACATGGACAGGAAGTTTGGTTTGGAGAATAATTATTTAGGCTTCCAATCAGAAGGCTGAATGTGCTGATCCTCATTCTTTCACTGACTTCATTGTTTTTCCAAATTTATTGTGCTGTGCCAAGGTTTCTCACCTATGAAAGGGGACTACTTAGGCCAAAGCAAAGAGAGAGAGAAGGGAGAATTGACAAGTTTTAGAATTTCATGTGCATAACAGTAGGCTCCAAATTTTCCCTAGTATATAATGATATACAGTGCATTGGGAGGTCTATGTTGATAATGATCTCAAAATATTAATAATAAATATGACAGAAATTGGCACATTAAATAAATCTGTGTTTATGTAATTTTCCAATGATAAAATTAAACAAAATTAACCAATAAAAAGTAGGGCATTCACTGTATTTTTTTGGTCAGTTTAATTTTATTTAATGTTAGAGGAAAATTTTTTGAGGAGGAATAGATTATATTCAATTAAGGTATATGTATACATATGCCTTGTTTATAAATATATACATAGATTATATTTCCAATGCTAGGGAGAAATTATTTTGGGGGAAGAATAGAGCATTTCTATCAAGACATTGGCATTAAGTTCTTAATAGTCAAATGGGGGGGAGGGTGCCAAGATGGCTTTGAGAAGCCAGCACTGGAATGCAGCTCCCAGTGAATGAGACGCAGAGGGCTAGAGGACTTCACAATTCCAAACGAGGTGCCGGGTTCATTTCTATGGGACTGATAGGGCACTGAAATAGGCCCAGGGAAGGAAGTGCAGGGTGAAAACTGCCCAGGGGGGCAAATCAAGTTGCGGGGGACATGTCCCCACCTGAAATGTGCAGCCAGCTCAGAGTGTTGGGAGACTTAACCCCTTCCGTGCTCTGTTTCGGATCCTGTGCTTACCTAATCCCTCCTGCAACCCATGGTCCACAAGAGCCCTGCCAGACGGTGGGGCCCTGTGGATGGTTGATGCAAATCTGAGCAGTGGCTACTGCCACACGAGGAAAGTTGTCGCAGGGCCCTGGGCGGGAGTTTGGATTAATGCCAGTGAGATGAGCCATCCCAAGAAGGGAGGGGGAGTTGAAAGCAGGGAAATAGACCATAAGGCCTGGCAGGCCCCACCTCCACAAAATTCAAACTGAAGCCCTCGCTAGAGAGTTTGGCAGCAAATACACCAGCTTGACCCCAACTAGGAAGATCCAGCTGGGGAAGGAGAGATGCCATTAGGAAGGTGGGGCCAATCTCGCCTGCAAACAAACTCCAGGGAAGGACCACCCACCCAACAACCTGACTGAACCCAAGAGAGCCCAGCAATGCTCTCTACAGGCCAAAAAAGATACAGCTTCAACCTCAATGGAAAAAAAGTCCACTCAGAGACTCCTCCTGAAATCACCAAATTCAAAGATTAAAGGAAGATAAATCTGCAAAGATGGGAAAATAACAGCGCAAAAAGGATGAAACTATCAAAGAACGGAACACCTCTTCTCCTCCCAGGGATCACAACTCCTCAACATCAAGGGAAAGAAAAAAGACAGAGAATTAATCTGACAAATTGACAGAAGCAGGGTTCAGAAGGTGGGTAACAACAAACTTCTCTGATTTAAAAGACCGTGTTCTAACCCAATGCAAAGAAACTAAGAACCTTGAAAAAAGGTTAGACAAAATGCCAACTAGAATAACCAGCTTAGAGATAGAACATAAACGACCTGATGGAGCTGGAAAACACAGCACAACAACTTTGCAAGGCATACACAAGTTTCAACAGCCGAATCAATAAAGCAGAAGAAAGGATATCAGAGATAGAAGATCAAATCAATGAAATAAAACAAGAAGGCAAGATTAGAGAAAAGTGTGAAAAAAACAAACAAAACCTCCAAGAACTATGGGATTATGTGAAAAAACCTAATCTACATTTGATCAGCATACCAGAATGTGACTGGGAGAATGAATCCAAGTTGGAAAACACTCTTCAAGATATTATCCAAGAGAACTTTCCCAACCTAAAAAGGCAGGCCAACATTCAAATCCAGGAAATACAAAGAACACCAGAAAGATATTCCTCAAGAAGAGCAACCCCAAGGCACATAGTTGTCAGATTCACCAGGGTTGAAATGAAGAAAAAAATCTTAAGGGCAGCCAGAGAGAAAGGCCGAGTCACCAACAAAGGAAAGACCATCAGACTCAGAGCAGATCTCTTGGCAGAAACCCTGAAAGCTAGAAGGGAGTGGGGGCCAATATTAACATCCCACTTTCTGGGTTGAAAGGAAAGAACTTTCAACCCAGAATTTCATAGCCAGCCAAAATAAGCTTCATAAGTGAAGGAGAAATAAAATCCTTTATGGACAGCAATCGCTGAGAGATTTCGTTGCTACAAGGCCTGCCTTACAGGAGCTACTGAAGGAAGTACTAAATGGGGAAAGGAACAGCCAGTACCAGCCACAGCAAAAATGTACCAAATGGTAAAGAATAACGCAATGAAGGAGCCACATCAATTAAAGGGCAAAACAATCAGCCAGTAACAAAATGGCAGGATCAAATTCAAACATAACAATATTAACGTTGAATGTAAATGGCCTAAACACCCCAATCAAAAGATACAGACTGGCAAACTGGATAAAAAGTCAAGGCCCATTGGTGTGCTGTATTCAGGAAACCCATCTCACATGCAAAGACTCACACAGACTCAAAATAAAGGGATGGAAGAAGATTTACCAAGCAAATGGATGGCAAAAAAAAGCAGGGGTAGCAACCCTAGTCTCTGATAAAACAGACTTTAAACCAACAAAGATCAAAAGAGACAAAGAAGGGCATTATATAATGGTAAAAGGATTGATGCAACAAGAAGAGCTAACTATCTAAAATATTTAGGCACCCAATATAGGAGCACCCAGGTACATAAAGCAAGTTCTTAAAGACCTACAAAGAGACTTAGACTCCTGCACAATAATAGTGGGAGACTTTAACACTCCACTGACAATATTGGACAGATCAACAAGACAGAAAGTCAATAAGGATATCCCTGACTTAAATGAAGATTTGGACCAAGAAGACATAATAGACATTTACAGGACACTCTACCCCAAATCCACAGAATACACATTCTTCTCAGCACCACGTTGCACTTACTCCAAATATGACCACATATTTGGAAGTAAATCACTCCTCAGCAAATGCAAAAGAACGGAAATCCCTCAGACCACAGCGCAATTAAATTAGAACTCAGGATTAAAAAAAAGCACTCAAAACCACACAATCACATGGATGCTGAACAACTTGCTCCTGAATGATGATTGGATAAACAATGAAATAAAGGCAGAAATAAAAATGTTATTTGAAACCAACAAGAATGAAAACACAAGGTACCAGATCCTATGGGACACATTTAAAGCAGCGTTTAGAGGGAAATTTACAGCAATAAATGCCCATATGAGAAACAAGGAAAGATCTAAAATCAACACCCTTTCATCGAAATTGAAAGAGATAGAGGAGCAAGATCAAAAAAAAACTCAAAAGCAAGCAGAAGACAAGAAATATCGAAGATCAGAGCAGAAATGAAGGAGATAGAGACACACACAAAAAAACCCTTCCAAAAAATCAGTAAATCCAGGAGCCAGTTTTTTTTTTTAAATGATAAACAAAATAGACCACTAGCTAGACTAATAAAAAAGAAAAGAAAGACTAATCAAACAGATGCAATAAAAAACAATAAAGGGGAGATCACCACCAATTCCTCAGAAACACAAGCTACCATTAGAGATTACTACAAACAATTTTATGCACATAAATCAGTAAATCTGGAAGAAATGGATAAATTCCTGGACACTTCCACACTCCCAAGACTGAGCCAACAAGGAGTTGAAACCCTGAATAGACCAATAACAAGGTCTGAAGTCTAGACAGCAATTAATAGCCTATTGACCAAAAAAAGTCCAGGTCCAGATGGGTTCACAGCTGAATTCTACCAGACATACAAAGAGGAGATGGTACCATTCCTTCTGAAACTATTCCAAACAATACAAAAAGATAGAATCCTTCCTAACTCTTTCTGTGAGACCAACATCATCCTGATACCAAAATGTGGCAGAGATACAACTAAAAAAGAAAACTACAGGCCAATATCCATGATGAACATTGATGCAAAAATGTTGAGTAAATTACTGGCAAACCAAATCCAACAGCACATCAAAAAGCTTATCCACCATGATGAAGTAGGCTTCATCCCGCTGATGCAAGGCTGGTTCAACATATGCAAATCTATAAACATAATGCATCACATAAACAGAACCAAACACAAAAACCACATGATTATCTCAATAGCTGCAGAGAAGGCCTTCAACAAAATTCAACAGCCTTTTATGCTAAAAACTCTCAATAAACTAGGTATGAATGGAACATATCTCAAAACAATAAAAGCTATTTATGACAAAACCACAGCCAATATTATACTGAATAGGCAAAAATTAGAAGCATTTCTTTTAAAATCTGGCAATAGACAAGGATGCCCTCTCTCACCACTCCTATTCGATGTAGTATTGGAAGTTCTAGCCAGAGCAATCAGGCAAGAAAAAGAAATAAAGGGCATTCATATGGAAAATAAGAAGTCAAATTGTCCCTATTTGCAGATGACATGATCATATACTTAGAAGACCCCAAAGTCTCAGCCCAAAACCTCCTTAAGCTGATAAGCAACTTCGGTAAAGTCTCAGGATACAAAATAAATGTACAGAAATCACAAGCATTTCTATACACCAATAACAAACAGAGAGCCAAATCATGGGCAAACTCCCATTCACAATTGCTACAAAGAGAATAAAATACCTAGGAATACAACTAACAAAGGAGGTAAAAGATCTCTTCAAGGAGAACTACAAACCACTGATAGAGGAATTAAGAGAGGACACAAACAGACAGATAAACATTCCATGCTCAATGGTTAGGAAGAATCAATATTATGAAAATAGCCATACTGTCCAAAGTAATTTATAGATTCAATGCTATCCCCATCAAGCTACCATTGACCTTCTTCACAGAACTGAAAAAAAAAAAACACTTTAAACTTCATATGGAACCAAAAGAGAGCCCACATAACAAAGACAATCCTAAACAAAAAGAACAAAGCTGGAGGCATCACGCTACCTGACTTCAAACTATACTACAAGGCTACAGTAATCAAAACAGCATGGTACTGGCATCAAAACAGACATATAGACCAATGGAACAGAACAGAGGCCTTGGAGGCAATGCTACACATCTACAACCATCTGATCTTTGACAAACCTGACAAAAACAAGCAATGGGGAAAGGATTCCCTGTTTAATAAATGGTGTTGGGAAAACTGGCTAGTCATATGCAGGAAACTGAAACTGGACCCCTTCCTGACATCTTATACAAAGATTAATTCCAGATGGATTAAAGATTTAAACATAAGAACTAACACCATAAAAACCCTAGAAGAGACCGTAGGCAAAACCATTCAGGACATAGGCACAGGCAAGGACTTCATGACTAAAACACCAAAAGCAATGGCATCAAAAGCCAAAATAGACAAATGCGACCTAATTAAACTTAAGAACTTCTGCACAGCAAAAGAGACAATCATTAGAGTAAACCAGAAACCAACAGAATGGGCAAAAATTTTTGCAATCTACCCATCAAAGGGCTAATATCCAGAATCTAAGAAGAACTAAAGCAGATTTACAAGAAAAAAACAAACCCATTCGAAAGTAGGCAAAGGATGTGAACAGACACTTTTCAAAAGAAGACATTTATGAGGCCAAAAAACATGAAAAAATGCTTATCATCACTGGTCATTAGAAAAATGCAAATCAAAACCACATTGAGTTACCATCTCACACCAGTTAGAATGGCAATCATTAAAAAATCTGGAGACAACAGATGCTGGAAAGGATGTGGAGAAAAAGGAACACTTTTGCACTGTTGGTGGGAGTGTAAATTAGTTCAACCATTGTGGAAGACAGTGTGGCGATTCCTCAAGGATCTAGAAATAGAAATTTCATTTGACCCAGCAATCCCATTACTGAGAATATACCCAAAGGATTATAAATCGTTCTATCATAAAGACATATGCACACATATGTTTGTTGTGGCGCTGTTTACGATAGCAAAGACCCGGAACCAACCAAATGCCCATCAATGATAGACTGGACAAAAAAACTGTGGCACATATACACCATAGAACACTATGCAGCCATAAAATACAATGAGTTCGTGTCCTTTGTAGGGACATGGATGAATCTGGAAACCATCATTCTCAGCAAACTGACACAAGAACAGAAAACCAAACACCACGTGTTTTCACTCATAGGTGAGTGTTGAACAATGAGAACACTAGGGTACAGAAAAGGGAACAACACTCACAGGGCTAGGTTTCACGGGTGCAGGGGAGAGGAAGGTGTGGGACAGTGGAGAGGTAGGGGAGGGTGGGGAGGGATAACACCGGGAAAGATGACTGATGTAGGCAACAGGGGGAGGGGAGATGGAGATAGCAAACCACCACAGCATGTATGTACCTATGCAACAATCCTGCAGGATGAAGGATGTTTACCCCAGAGCCCAAATGTAATTTTAAAAAAAATTGTCAAATAGGCTCTATTACTTTAGACAAGATAGCTCAATGGCTTTGTGTTTGTGCTTATGGCAAGTGTATTTGACTGAAAAATAAACCATGGAGCTATCTTACCTAAAGTAATTCTGACTCCGATGACATGGTTTCCTTAGAGGGGACTAAAGTGGGGCTATATGTATCTCACACATGCTACCTGACTCATTTAGGAGTGTCACTGAATTTTGGTGGGAATTTTTTCTATAAGTTTATTGATAAAGCAGCAAATAAAATATATTTCCATAATGTCAAGTTACGAAGAAGAAACTTTTTATTTTCCTCAAAGAATACCAGTGTGATACTGCCCAAGAATGTATAAGATCCTACTCAGCAAAAGATGCAGAGCATTCTGAAAGTTCTGAGTTGTGCCTTGATTTCAGACTCTCCGGTACAATTGAAGTCATTTCATCACTCCAGACACATGTTCACAAAAAGATTCAGTTAACTAGCTGCTTGAGATTCTCATGGTTTTATTCTTTGTTTTCATATTATAAATAAAAGAAAGAAAGGAAAATTTTGATGATATAGATTAGTTTGTAATTACTGCATATATTTTTTGCTATAAACTAGACTATTCTTGGTGGCTTAAACAACAACAAAGTATCATTCCACAGTTCAGGGGCTACAAGTCTGAGAAGGAGAGGTTTAGATCTGTGTCTCCATCCAAATCTCATGTCAAATTGTAATCCTCAATATTGGAGAAGGGGCCTGGTGGGAGGTGATTGAAACATGGGGTTCGATTTTCCCCTTGCTGTTCTGGTGATAGTGAGTTCTCATGAGATCTGGTTGTTTTAAATGTGTGCAGCATCTCCCCTTTCATTCTTTATTCCTCCTGCTCCAGCCATGTAGGATGTGCCTGCTTTCCCCTCCCATTCTGGCCATGATAAGAAGTTTCCTGAGGCCTTTCCAGCCATGCTTCCCGTATAGCCTGTGAAGCCATAAGCCAATTAAACCTCTGTTTTAAATAAATTACCCCATCTCAGCTAGCTCTTTATAGCAGTGTGAGAACAGACTACTACAGGCTGAGAGGGAAAAACTGTTTCATGCCTCTTTTTTAGCTTCTGGTGTTTTGCTGGTAATATTTGGCTTTCCTTGGCTTGTAAATAACAAGGAAGAGAGTTCACCCTGATTTCTTCATATTCATATGGCATTCACCCTGTGTCCAAATTTCTCCTTTTTATAAGGTCACAATTATTTTGGATTAGATCCCACCCTAATGACCTTATTTTAACTTGATAATCTGCAAAAACCCTATTTCCAGATAAAGTCACATACACAAGAACTGAGAGTTATGACTTCAGCATCTTTTGGGGGATATAATTCAACTTACAGCACTGAGTCTCTCCAGCTTGACATTTGTATTTCCATCCTGTTAAACTCTAAAATAACACAGACTAGAACACTGGGATTTCCTTGTAAGGACTATCTTATATAAAAAAAATGAATAAGGCAGATGAAGGAAGGCTAGAGAAAGCCTTTTATTGTAGATTTTATTGTAGATACAATAAAATCAACTTAGTTTCGCCTCTTTTTAGTTAAGTATGTGCCTTTGAAATATGTTTCTAATGTTCATTATTTCTTTCCATTCTCATCTAATGAATCTTTCTACCAAAACATAACCCAAATTATATAAAAAAAGTTTGACACTATTTTGGTAGCTTCCCAATATCTGATTCATTGTAATAACCAAAGACAGCCTCTACTGGGAGTTTGTTTCTGTATTACATGTTCATTCATATTCATAAGGACAAATGCAAAGTAGAGAAGTACTTCTCAAGGTAAACAACACATTGGCTATTTGGTTCTTAGGTAAACAGGCCATGACTATACTGAACCTGCTGGTCTTTTTTCCAATCCCTCTTTGCCATATCAACTGATTTATCCACTATTGATTGAATCAGCTCTGCAGACAATCCAATTTTGTCATTAAGACAGCTGAAAACATAAGATTGACTCTTTTTTGATCTGTTTCATATAAACAAAATTATTGTTAAAGTATTCTCAAATCCTCCACCTGACTACAGAACAAATGAAACTTTACCTTTTAAAAATTTTACAGAAAAAAATTAAGTGGACTCTATAGTCGATTTGGCTAACAGTAGTAAAAGTTTGAGTTAACAATTTTAGGAATTGAGCCTCAGAGCCACAAAATCCTCAAGATGGTCTGATTTGACAGTATCTGGAGCTAAGTTGATTTAGGATTAGTGACATAATGTCTGGAAAACACATTTAGTTTCTTTAAAAAAAAATAGAAGCAGCATTGGCTTCAGTTTGAAGCAATATTAGGAAATAAAAACCTCAGACATTCCAGTGACCAATGTGTTGCCTCTAATTTTTATTCTATTAGAGTGGTGAATAGGGTGTTATTATTCTACTGTGTTTACCTTTATTCTAAGATATACTTAGAGTGTATCTCTGAATGAAGACCAAAGATATACCGGGTACTTAGCACCTTTCCTTGCTCTCCAAGTGCCCTGCAAATATCATCTCATTACCCTTCAAAACTATTTAGTCAAGAAATCATGAATCTCATCTCAAAAGTGATCCTCAACAATGAGAATTTATATTGTCCAATAAGTATGCATACTGCATATGCATTTAAAATCCCCTTTCCCAAGTTTTTATTTTAGAGATATAGTCTATAAGTGAGCAATTAAGAAACCATCTAAACAAGTCAGGAAGTAACTGCCTGTCAAGAAGTTATTTATGAATTACTCTCCAACATGTTTGTTTTACAAATTAACATTAAATCTTCAAATAACAATAGCTTGGTGTGATTTTCTGTGAAGCAAACATGAAGCACTAAGTGTTTAACCATATTAAGGGCTGCTTTTCTATTTACATAATGATATATCATGTTTATCTTATTCACACTGTAAAAACGTTAGCAACCATTCATAAATGGGGCTCTGATAAAAGGATACTTCATTTCAGAATCGCTAATCTATGTTAATACCATTTTGGTCAGGGTCCTGTTACAGCTGTTAGGATTTCAACCCCTATAGGTCAGAGAAAGAAGATAGAAAAATCCTTAATAAAATGTTGTTAGAAGCTACAGGTGGGAAATAAAGAAGCTCTTGTGACCTATAATCTTATTCCCTCATAAAGTCACCAAGAGAGCACAGCAGCTTCTGCAGCTGAAATTAGACAACACGCTAGTGGCTTTTCAATCTTAACTTTTACAGTTCGATGTTATCATTTTCAGTGAAGAACAAATGAAGGATACAGCAGCTCTGCCAAGATGTTCTCTCTGGGTTTAATCAGTCCACTCAACCACATGAGTAACTCTGCCTTAACAGTATTTTATTCCCATTTATAAACAATGCAGACATTTTGCTGGTCTGTTCATAAACAAACAGATTCTCAACATGCTGTATTTGGGTTTTATCTATTTCTATGCCAAATATATCTAAAGTAAACAATTCCTCTTAAACATTTCATATTAGGTCAGATCAACTATATAACGGGAGTTGTCATGAGATGGTAAAACCTACCAAAGGAATCAGCTCAGGTAAAGTGCAGAGTCTGTCTAATATATAGTCCCACTATATTGGCACCATTTAAATATCCATATGAAAAAGCCCTGTAAAGGGCTACAGGCAAGGGGTTGGCCAAATAATGTTGATGATAAAGTGCTCATTCAGCAGATGCCTCTGTGAGCTCTTGCCAAAAATGTAGTGGGTTTTGATTTTGTTCTGCTCTTACAGCCATAGGGGATGGTGCAAAAGTCTGGTATTTCTGCCACACACAGAAACAGAAATTAGATTGTGAGGCAAAATTAGCTTATTACCTCGTTTTGCACAGAGAAGTATGTAACTTGTATTTTTCTTGTCCCAAAGGAGGAAAAAAGGAGGTGTGTGTGTTTTTTTTTTTTTTAATCACTACTGAGGTATTTTTCTTTATTTAAAAAAACTAATATTTTATGTTTTTCCTATTTGATTAGGGAGAATATTAAGCAAAAGATAAAATAATTGAGTTGACAGTGTATGTTCCTATAGAAATATCTAGGGAAGGGTTTATAGCAATTTTCCATGCTTTATTTTTCTCTTGATTTATTAAAAGCATATCTCTAGTTATTATAACACATCAAAGTCACATTTAAAAATTTTTATCAATATCAAATTGTTTTCTTTAAAAATAGGTTCAGACTATCAACCCTAAAAATTACGCTGTCATGGAAAAAGATAAGTGTCTTGTGTTCTAGATAGCACAACCATATTTACAGATTCATTTCTTTTCAACAGTTCATCATACTGTACAGAGAGTAGAGTTGCATATTATTATGTGAAGAGGACAAAATTTTATAAATCTAATTTGTTATCAAGTATCTGCATAATGTTAAGGTTTGAATTTAACATATGCTTAAGGTATGTCATATGCAACTTTCATTTTTTTTTACACCATGTATAGGACAACTTGTCTAAGGGAATATTTGGCACTGTGAGCAGTTTACTTGACAAATGATGTCAAATATTTGCTTTCTGAAATCCCAAGTACTGGTTGAATATAATTGTACTTAATGTTAGAAAAAATAAATAAATGTGGGACTAAGAAAGTTCTGTCATTAATTTATCAGAAAACGGAGTTGTCATTTCTGAAAATTTAATGTCATCGAAGCTCTATTTCCAATAGCAAAGGAACACTATTGCTAATAGACTTCAGAGCTTGAAATAAATAAATCTTTGGAATCCTGTTGCATCTCTTGGGGTGTGACATTTGACAGTCTTTTATAGCACAGAACGAAACAAGTTTGTGATCTGGAATTCAATTGTGGCGTATTGATTCCTTGCATCAGTCATTATTCCCTGCTGATTGACAGGTGAAAATTGGTTACGTTAAGTATTTCATATGTTATATTGGCTGACATTTGCTTGCCTGCTCCTGTGTCAATATTGTTGTAAAGATCTCCAGCTTTATGAGATAGCAATAGACACTGACTGTGGCTTTTGTGTGATGTTCCAGTGTTTTTCCTGACATAATTTAAGACATATTAAAAACCAGCAGCATCTTCCCTCTTGAGAAGCTTAATGCCAATATTATTGTCTTCCAGGGGAAGATCATGTATGCTCATAATCGGGTGCTAATTTCCACCAGTACGCTCATGTTTAGGCATTAGGCACTATAACTGTAAAATTGAGCCTTCTTGATTGATTCATGTCAAGCCTCATCTTGGCTCCTGCAGGGGAAGTCATCCGGCTGACCCTTTTTACACTAAAAGAAGAGATTTGTGTTCCTTTCTTTCACCTGGAACCATCAAATTGACTGAATAATCTGTAATACATTAGTGCTGACATTTGTTAGGGGAGAATTAAACAAGACACAGTAATCATTCCCCAGAATAAAAATTGTGTTTGATTTCCAGCAGAGTTCTATTAAAGGGATGACAGAATTTGTCTCTTCCAAGGTGGAAAATCGTGAATATTCCCTGCATTAATGAACCAAGTTAACACTTTAATTGCTTATAGAACCGAGTTCTCCAATGAATGCGTTAAAGGATAGGGAGGCTCTGATTTATGGTCAACACAAATTTGTAACCAAGTGAGGTTCTAGGGAGGAAAAAAAATTCTTATTCATGTTTCTTTTGCTAGTCTGAGACATGAAAAGTTGTATTGTTCCCTGGGATATATAAAATTAATGCAAAAATGGCCTGCTATCTACTCTCTAACTCACTTGAGAAAAATTGCAAAAAGATTAAGTGAGCTAAATATCTAAGTACTAAATTTGTCTTTCGTTGTGTCACTTAGGTTTGCAATGTCTTTCAATTTCGATCAGGAAATATTCTTACAGTTCATTTCTGTTTTAAAGTATATGAGAATCACTGTGTCTGAATTTCATTTGATGCAGAGGCTCCTGAACAACTGGGTCTCTTATTCATTTGTCTTCATTCACAGCACCTGCTCATCAACCATGGCTGATAACATGGAGAGGAATCATATTACACTCTAGAGTTCACGTGTGTGCTCTGTAAAAACCACAGTGTTTTATATCCAACTTGTGTATGACTAATTTTCAAGATGATTTGTTCATAAGATTATGTGAGTATGTTTTCCATTATGAGTTCACGCTTCTCAGAAGTACCACTTAAAAATGGACCTTTTCCACTTTTGACCACATTTGGTGAAGCAATTGTCAAGTTTGTTAATTGGGGTCATTTCAAAGTGCTAACATGTCTGCCTGTGCTCTAACTGCTTTCTGTCATGTGGAGTAATTTTGGAAGGAGAACTGAACAGCTTTTGCAAAAACTATAAATAAACAAACAGGTAGAGCAAACAAAATTTCCTTCTTCCTTGAATTATTGTAAAGATCCTAGAAACTTGCTAAAGTGGATGATCCATAAACAAGAGGGAAGCACCAACCAATTTCTAAAAAAAAAAAAAAATTCAAAAGAAACCCAAGAAAATAAATTGTTTTCACTTCATTTAATTTGGGAAGGTTTGTGGTTTATTTTCTTACAGATGGCCTATTTCTGTAAAAACAAAACAAAACAAAACAAAAAATGCTCTATTGAGCAAACATAAATCCTGTAGCCCTCAGCTAAGCACTTTCATAGGATTGAACCTACTAGCATGAAGACATGAGGCTTGCTCTCATGAAGTCCACAGTCCCCTGGGAGAGAGATGGAACAACACACTTGCAGTAAAATGGTTAAGAGAAAAAGCTGTACAAAAATGCTCTTGTAATACATCAATAACCTAACTGGTTTGTACTCTAATTTTGTAAATAAAAGCACATACGTTGATAGTTTAGTATCATTTTGTACTTTACAGAGGAAAGTTATAAGGCAGAAGAGAATGATATATAATTTATGAAATCAGAATCAAATATTTGACAGTTTATCTAGTGTCTCTCCATGAACCTATTTGTTGACAAAAGAACTCACTCTGAATGGAGAATGCCCCACCTTTGCATGGCACATCTCCATACATTCATTTTTGGTAGAAGTATAAGGAAGCACTTTAGTTGCCACTTATCCTCTCATCTAAATAGCATGAGGAGCCCTGAGAGATTTTAAATACAATACATATTTTCACTGAAATTACAAACTAGACTAAGGTCAAGCTAAGCTATTACTAGTAAACATAAAATAAAGCAAAAGAACACTGAACTTGAAACAAGAAGCTGAATCATTCTGACCTGAAATGCCTGATTTGGAGAAGGAGTTTGTACTACCTAATTGCTGACATTATTTCTAAACCTAAAATTCAACAACAATTTTACATAAAATGCTTAAAAATATACCAATAAATGATTTAGGGAACTGAAGAGTGTAAATGCAAGGGAAAAACTTTTTAAATAAGGAAATTTGTGAGTTATTTATCAATATGTAAGTAAATATTGGTGACCATATTTATTACTGTTAGGACTCATAGGTGTACAAGTTAATAAGACCAAGTCCTTGTCCTGTGTGTTTGTGTGTACAACAGTAGAAGACCAGGAGAGTTGACTAAGTCACCCAGTTTGATAAGCCCTATAAAAGACGCAGATTCCATAGCACTCAGAGGAGGTAGAAATTAATTATGAGAGTAATAAGAAAGGGTCAGAGAGCCAGAGGTGGCATGTCAGCTGGGCAGACATTAAAAAATGTCTCAGATTCTCAACGTGGTTGAAGTGGAAATGAATGAGTACCTCAAGAGAATGGCTTTTTATTGGTCAGTGTCCCTTTGCTGACAACCTAATTGTCTCTAAATAGTTTAAGCAAAAAGAAATTTAAAGCAGGGTGCTATTTAACTTGTCTTTGGGAAGGCTGATAGAGGCTCTCATCTGGGCTTTCAGAAATGACTCCCAAAGTCATACTACAGAGCCAGGCCACAAGGGAACTACTGTTTCTTCTACAATCAGGAAACACAGGCCAATAATTGACAGTGCTGCTCCAATTAGGAATATAACGCATAAGCCACCAGACCAGGAAACCATTGTTGGCATGTAAGCACCACAAGGGGAGAGATCATGGTGTGTTTTGTTCACTGATATATCCCAACGACCTGGAAGAGTGTCTGACATATGGCAGGTGCTAAATATTTGTTGAGTTAATTGAATAACTGAACTGCTATTAACTCTACCTGTTCCAGAACAATCCAATGCCTGATATAATTTGCTCCACGGATAATGGTTTGGTTGTGTCCCCACCCAAATCTTATGTCAAATTGTAATCGCCAACATTAGAAGTGAGACCTAGTAGGAGGTTATTGGATCACAGGCATGGATCCTTCATGAATGGTTTAGCACCATCCCTTTGGTGCTTTCTCATTATAGTGAGTGAGTTCTACAATATCTGGTTGCTTAAAAGTGTGTAGCATCTCCCTCCTCTCTCTCTTGCTCCTGCTCCCACCATGTGAAACACTTTGTTCCCCCTTTGCCTTCCACCATGATAACATGCTTCCTGAGGCCTCCACAGGAACAAAAACCACTATGCTTCCTGTACCTTCTACAGAAACATGAGCCAATTAAACCTCTTTTCTTTATAAACGACCCAGTTTCAGGTATTTATAGCAATGCAATAACAGCCAAATACACCAACCCATGGCTTCCCAGTGCTCTGCCTCTCAATACCTACCAAGTTGACTAGATACTAGTACAATGCTCACATTTAGAAATCAAATGCCTTTCTGATAGTGTCTGCCAACAAAGACAAAAGATATCTCAGAAGCATGCTCTCTACCCCACTTTGGCTTCCAGTCTCAAGTGACTGGATTGGAACGGCAGAACCTAGTCACATCCAGTGTGTACCATGAAAGGAGCCTGGGGAATATGGCTTTTGACCTCTTCAGCACAAGACAGCAAGAAAAAAGAGTTACATAGTCCATATTTTTGACTCCTAACATCTGTTTATACACACCTTATTACAGTTAATCTTAGTAACAAGGAGAATAACATTGTCATACCTATTGTACAACTATGGTGAATAGGAATATTCACTCATCCCCCTCATGGTGAACACAAAGTGCATCCATTACTGCATTTATTTCTGATAATTTTATCCTTTTCTAACTGATCAGAGTCCTTTATCTTAAAATCCATGGACTAAATAATATATTTAACAACCGTAGTCATATACTATCTAAAAGGGGTGGAGACAGAGGAGGAATAAGTAGGACTCAAAAACCCAGTCACATGACATGTGGGGACAGGTGAAATTAATGAATTGACTGGTAGTGAATTTCTGTCTATTTGGGCTTAAATATCAATGGGAAGAATTTTGTATCATGGCCCTGACTCTGATTTTTAGGATGAGCAGTGATTCCAGTCACCCTAATATAGGAAGTTTGGGCCCAGAGGGGGCCAGGAAAATGCCAAGGATGGAGGGACCCACTTTCTACCCACAAGCTGACTAAGATGGTGTTGATTTATGCATCTTTGCTAGGCTGCACCCTTTGTATCTCATTCCTCTACACACACACACAGAAGAAAAAACTATGCTCACACTATTTGAAAACAGGGACTGAATGAAAGGTGGGAGTCATAGCCAATCTTAGTATGAAATTCTTTTATTACATGGAATATTATAATGTAGGGTTTGTTTCTGCAGAAATGTATACAATATGGATACAAACCACAGTCATTTATGTAAATGGCAATGAAGTCAGAGTCAGGATATAGCAAATTTCTTCCTCTTATAGCAATCCAAATTCCCTTTTTTTCTCAATCAAAACCCCTAGCATATCACTGTTTTTTAGACAGGAGAGTAACACAATAAACTTGCCTATGTGGAGTGATATGTAGTCCTCCCTGGCATGGTAACACCAGCTGGCACACCAGAAGAGTCTTAGGATGGAGACGGTATCCTCCCTGCCCATGATTTATAGCAATAATCTAAATAAGAATGTCCTTGCATTTTTTTGGTCACCAGTCTTATACCTGTTCACATGGCCAAAGCATTAGCCAGTGAGGAGTCCTTGTTCTGCCTACTTATTCTTCTAGAAAACTGTACCTCAAGGTTCTGCCTGCTAGGAAGATTTGCACTTCAAGCCCACTTCTGAACACAGCTATAATGCTGGAATTATCCACTTCTATCTGAAAAGCATATCATGTTTGATGATCTGTAAACTAGCAGATTAGTTTTATGGGAATTCTCTATGAGGCTGTAGGTATAAATGAAAGGAAGGATAGCAGTGCAGCAAACGTAGGTACAATGTGAGTATAAGATGCCTTCTCAATTATCTTATTTGTGATTTTAAAAAGTGCTCCAGATAGATCTTACAAAAACAACTTCAACTTTATGATGGACTGTTGCTACATACTTCTAACTTGATAGTTTTGTGATAAGAACATAATTTTTTGATAGGTAGCCTATGACACTTGGTTATTGGTGTATCGTGGTCAACATATTCCAGTAGCATGCCAAGGCAGTAATTATCACAGAAATCTTTACTCCAAACCTAAAGTGACCCAGGCTGTGACTCTGCTACCCAACATTGCCAGAGTCTTCTCATGTTTTTCTAATCTTTAAGAACCTTTATATCCACTGGACCTAAGTTACAAAGCTACTTCTACTGGAGCCTAGACTAGCTAGAGAGTCTTTTCTTTCTCTGGGGCTCAGCTCAAAGTTGGCAATCTTAAGGCATCCTCAGTAAACGAGTTGCAAAAAGACTCACAAGTATAATTTAATTTGCCTCTCAGTCTATAGGAACCCATAAGCATTATGACCTTTTTTTTATGTTAGATGACGTAAAAGCTTGCAAGTTTGCCTTAACTTTAGAGATGATTACCTTGCATGCTGCACACCATTGGATCTCTATAATCATCATTAAATTACTTTGGAGTGCAATTCTTACCCTCTTGCATATGTGTATGTTACCTACACATGTAGATCACAGTTATTTCCTGCATACTGACCTCAATAAAGTGGGACCGCATGACATCCTATGTAATGGTGAATTGACCGAGGTTCCTGCAGACCAAATTAAACCTGAAAAATGACATAATGAAGTAATACAGTGGAATTTTACTACCATAACTAAAAGATGAAAACAAATGACATCTAGAGTCCCCTGTTTCTTGGAACAGAAAAACTACATTTCCTAGATAAATTAGCATGCCTGCTACCAGAAATTGGGTTGATGTGCTTCAGTAAAGAAACAACTTCTGGAGCAGCTGTTGACATTGGAGTTAACACATCTCTAAATGTGTAATAACACACTGCTGAGCAGGGTCAGTGGCAGTTATCTAATGACCGCATTAGTGCACACAGACCTGGGCTAGAAGCTAAAGAAACTGATGACCCAGAAGTAGGAGGGGGTCTTTGAGAGTTCACCTTCTGCTTCTGCCCCATCTTGTTTATCCCTTTCCATCACAGATTCGGCCACAATTTTTCAAGGGCAGAGAACTTGAAACATATTTCAGAAAACTTTTTTTTTCCATCAGGTGAGGTATTTGCAAGGTATTCAAACAAAGAAAGACTGGCCTTGTGGTTGGGTTGTGGTTTAAAACACTAAAGATTATTTGAATCCCTGTAATATTCTTCTTCTAATCTTGGGGTCACTTTTTCACAATAAATGCTCCCGAACTTACAAGAACCTTGGAGAGGTTCACAGCATAGCCTACATTGTAAGTCAGCAGCTGAGAGTCAGATGTGGTCGTCTATTTAGGCAATTTCACTTAGAGATGATAAAGTGATGATTCTTTCAGGAAGTTCATGGATGATCATGGTTATCTGATGTCATTTTGATCTGATAATTTATAACACTAAATATTCGTTTCTTTTAAAAACTCATAAGAATATTTAGAAGCAGCTACTCTACGCCAGTGTCTGTATTCCCCATTGTTTCCATAATGGTCCACTGAAGGAGTCATGCCATATGCTGATGCCTCGCCTCCAGTGTGTACTTTTTTCTGGGTGGTCTCAGATGATAATTTTAGTAACTGCTTTATCTCTGTGAGATACAAGTAACTAGCCTCTTGTCTTCTAATGCTGATGAGATTCAAACCCACCCAGGCATTGCTGCTTTTGTTTTGCAGAAATTTAGAGTGTACAAGTGGAGTTTGATATATGCATACATTGCAATCATTGTCTTTAGTGTTTTAGAATATTTGCTTTCGTTGAAAAGGTATATGCCACTTTCTGCAAAAGTAATTTAAAAATTTTAGGCATTGTTTTTTTTTTTTTTTTTTTTCCAGTGGCTTCTTCTATTTTAGTTGATAACGTATTTGTTGGCTAAAGACGGTTTAGATTTATGGTCATGAAGTATGATCAATTATATTGCACTTCTTAGTAAACATCTTACAAAGAGAAGGCTTCTCCAATATTCAGAGTGAGATATGAGTAAAATGGAAAAAGTAAACATAGTTGGAAAAGAGATAAATTACTTCTTTAAGGCCTAAACTTCATAGTTGTCCACTCAATCTACTTTTACAGAGATCATATTTCTGAAAGAGATCTGAGTCCATCTTGTCTAACCCTTCAGTAAGAGTCCATCTTGTCTAACCCTTCAGTTCACAGGATTAGAAGCTGATATTCCACACCCACCCCAATTAGACACTTCATTATATACTGTCGTACTCTCTAATTGCCTCTTGCACATATTACATTTGTAACAAGACTGTAAGCTCTTTGATAGCAGAGATAATTATCTTCTGTGTTTTTTTATCTCCCTCACGGCTCTTAATACTTGTTGATTAAATGATTGATTTAATCAAGGATACTCTCATTTTTATCCCTCATGCTTCCAAGATCACTGGTCAGGTCACAGATTGAAACACAGGGTAGAAGATATTCTTAGTATGTAAAGAATTCTAGGTTCTTTGGATATAGTGTACTTGGATAATAAGGTGACTAAATAAAGTCAAATGACTCAATAACTAATGGAATAAAAATTAAGAGGAAGGATTACAAAAAGGAATTTGTAAATTCAAACAAGATTAGTTTTCCAAAATAATGATCATAATACAAATGGACTTTTGTTAACTATAAAAAATGCTAGAAAGCTATAAGAGCCACTTATAATGTAAGTACAAAATGTGTGCTTTTGTGCATATGTATATGCACTAAAACATACTGAGAAGTCGAGATTTTGCTTTGCACAATTATCTGAATAAATCGTCCCAATTACTGTGCACAGAAAATCAATAACTTAAGATTGGTCACAGTACACACATGTGTCTAATTATTTGACAAGAAGTCATAGAAGTTTAAAATAATCTCTCTTCAAAAGTGAGAGCTTGTATTTTACAAATAAAAATACAGACATAGAGTATTTATGTGCTTTATTTTTCCAAAGCTCACACATTTATTAAATAAATTTAGATTAGCCTAAATTTGTCATTTTAATGCTTTTTCTATGCATTGCGAAGGTCATGTTGTTGTCCTGTATTTGAGGGAGATGTTTTATAAACAACGAACAAAGTTAAAACTGCAGTCACTCCTTACCATATTACTGTTAATTACGTTAATGTTAATTTCACTTTTCCATCTCTGTATTGCTTTAAGACAAATATTCTATCTTATTCTGAGGCATCACCTCAGGTATCATCTATTCATCAAATCAAGTACTGACCAGCCTAAAATAAAGGAGAGAAAACATAAACTCTACGATCACTCTTAGTATGAATAGGAGGTGTGGAAAATAATTTCTAGCCTTCTTTAGTGCACTGCAGACGTTAAGAAAATAGTAAAAGCCATGAAAATTAAAGATAAACCATAATTACAGTAACTCAGGAATGATCTGACAAAACTCAAATCAAATTAGAAATTTTATCAAAAATAATTGATAAAACTCAAATAAAATTAGAAGACAAGTTATTTTAAAATGAAGAATAAATGATAAGAAACACAGCTACATATAAACAAAACAAATAAAGCCTTAGGAGAAATATACAGTGAAGTATAACATTTTTAATTTTAAATATAAAAAGATTAAAAGAATTTATGAACTAGTGACATATATTGAAGATGGACAACAAAAATCCAACATAAGAATCACTGAAGTCCATGAAAACAACATCATCAACAACAACTAAAGCAAAAGAATAGAAAATATATTAAAACTTATTATTAAAGAAAAATGTACTATTTTTGTTGAAACTGAGACTCTGCCTATATAGAAAAAGCACACATTTTTTTTCTGAGAATACAAACCCCAAATGGCCAACGACAAGTCATATTCTACTAAAATGACTGGACATTATAAAGAAAACGATCATTTGGCATGAGGTCAAAAAGAACATGAGACTTATATGAGAAAGAAAATTAGATCACTTTAACAGGGTGCTAGAAGAAGATAGGAAAACATATTTAAGATGCTCAAGGAAAAATAATGAGTCAAGTGTCTTATATCCTTCAAAATTGACCTTCAGCACAATATACAAGAATCAGGGAGTACCATTCTCATGTGTACTTCTTAAGGAATCTATTTAAAAATGTGTTTCAGACAGCCAAAATGTCCAGAGATAAACCCAAGTCCCTATGATGACTACCTGTGATTGGCTATGTAGTTACCCATACAACTAACATAAATGAGGTTAAAACACAGGAATTATGGAATGTAAGGGATAAATAATCTGAAAATGCAGATTGAATGCAAACAAAAAGAATGGAGAAAAAGGAAATAGCACATAAAATTAATTTGTTAATAATGCTGGTATAAAGATTATTCTGAAATTGTTGCATTCTGAATGGTAATGTGGGATAATTCAAATAAATAAATAAAGGATTAACCTTATTCCAATCCCAGGATTCCTGATGTGGACAAAAGGAAATGAGAATGTAAAAAAATATTTTAAATAAAATCTCTATGTGTTTGAATTTGAATTGGAGATCTAAGTGTTTAGTCTTTAAACATACCACTACAAATAAATATGTATATATCTATTTCTGTCCACCATAAAGGCCTAGAAATAACAAAATAATTCAGTAGCAATGAGCATTTCCAGTACCTATAATCAGTCTAAGTATCATGACTCATTGGAACAAACCAAGGCTTTTTGGAGTAATGGTTGATTACATATCTAGAACATGAAACATACAAGATGAGAGTTTGATATTTTGGCATAGCAGATAGCAAAGCAAGTATCAAGGTCCAATAAGTTTGTGTAAAAGGAGTCAAGAGCCAACCTAAAGATGCTCTCACAAAGATAGAATTGTTTGAGCTTTAATATGGATAAAAATTGCAATGGAGCAAAGTCCTTTAAAATAATGGATTATGATTATTAAATAATTTACCATTAAAATATTATTAGAACAAATTAGTATTAATTTAATATTATATTTTAAATATTATTAAAATTAAAAAATGTCATCTTCTGAGGATGATAGAGAAGCAATTCTCTTTTTCTTTTATTTTTAAATTATTTTTTCTAAAACCAGGTGCCCCTCTGTCTCCCAGGCTGGAGTGCAGTGGCACTATCATGGCTTACTGCATCAGTTTTGAGCTCCCAGGCTCAACCGATCCTCCCATCTCAAAACTCCTGAGTATCTAGGAATACAGGCCTGCACCATTACACACAGCTAATTTTTAATTTTTTGTGGAGATAATCTCATTATTTTGCCCAGGCTGGTCTTGATCTCCTGGACTCAAGCAATCCTTCTGTCTTGGTCTCTCAGAAAGTGTTGGCATTATAGGCATGAGCCATCATACCTAGCCATACTTATCTTTAAAATAGAGTAAAACCAAACCAAAACAAACATCAAACATTTATCTTACATTTATTTTCCATATATGAATTTTATCACTGTTTAACCAAAAAGTAGATGAGGAACACATCTCCTTGTAAAAATATTCTGGCTAATAAATGGAACCAAAATTACTGAATTAGAAAATAACTATTTTATAGACCCTAATAAATTAATGTACTATGCATTGAGCATTAATAATACTAACTTGAAAAAAGTAAAAAACAGACATTATATTCCTCCTTATGAAAGAACATACCACCCCCCATATTTCTCACCAGAAGTATCTAATATGAGTCAGATTATGCATCTGGATCAAGCTACTATTTTTCAGGAAATGCAGACGACAGAGAAAAAGTAGCACAGAACTCTGGCATGAGTTAACGATCAGCAAAATTTAGACTTTTGGAAACTCCGTAAGTCAAAATCATCTTGGCTCGTTAACAGATTGAAAAGCAAAAAACAAAATGGAGAAAATATTCATGGATTTAAAAAAATTTCAACAACAGTAGAAAGTTAAAAATGAGAAAAGCACATCTGGGTATCCCTAGACACAATGAAATATCATAGAAATTGGGTTAGTAGACAATTTTGGAGATGAGGCTATAATTAGGATGGGGCATAGGCAGAGCAATCTGACTCCAGAATCTGACCCATCCCTAGAATTCATGCTCTTCATCGCTATGTTAGGTTGTCTTTGTGTGATTTAAAACTATTCCAATCAAATCTCAAGGATACTTTTGAATTTGCAGTTTTATTTCAATTTATTTAGAGTTCAACTTTATTTTTGAATACTTACTAGGCATTAGTGATAAAACAGGTAATCAATATGGTCTCTTTCCTGGAGAAAAATAAGTCTTGAGAGTACAGTCATAGTGTCAACTGTAATAAGGGACTGTGTACATATTATCCAATTATAAAGTTATACAGACAGCTTTGATATGAAGAAGAAATACATTAGCAACCAAGTTTCAAGACTTGCCCAAAAAAGGTATTTTTAAATATTTAACAAAATCTTTAATATATTTATTTTCCTAAATCCAGCAATTTTAATTTTAAAATTTTATCCTAAAAAATCTTACGGGGATAAGACAAGTATGGAAAGATGTTCTTTATAGTTCTATTGTATAAATAGGTATGAGCAATATAAAATTCTCATCAATGTGGATTTTTTTAATAGATGATGATGCATCTACACAGTGAAATTTAATAATTTTAATTATAAACAAAAAGTTCTCCAATATATTGATGAATTTAAAAAATAGTTTAAAACCTACATTTTATTTCTGGGCATGAATAATACATTATTTATTTTCTTTGAGTGATACAACAGAAAAATTCTACATTTTCAAAGGGAATTTTTAAATCCATGACTTACTTTAAATTATGCTTTCTTATATTTATTCCATTCTCTTCTATTCTATTCCATTTCATCCTATGGAATTTTGAGGCCTATTGCACTAAGAGCTAGGATAATATAATACTAGAAAAATAATAGAGTATACCCAAATAATCCTAGTAAGATTATCAGGAATTTTACAATGAAAGTAAAATAAATTGCTAAACAAGCACAAAAAGAGATAATGTTTATGAGATATAGGCACTGAAAAAAGTTTAATGCTGAAAGGTGGATATTTAACAATGAGAAAAATATCGAAAGTTGGAGAAAATGTATAAGAAATTTAAGGAAAGGAAACTACTTAGACAGCATAGAAAGGTGAAACCATCTGGTAAGTTTAGCAAAAAGATTTGTAAGGGAGATGGAGAAATGCTTGGTTGGTACCAAATTATTGTGAGCTTACAGACTATGTTGGTAACTTTGGTCTTTTTTAAAATAATGGTAACATACATACAATATTTACCATCTTAACTATTTTTAAGTGTATAGTTCAGTGGCATTAAGTACATTCATATTCTTCTACAGTCACCACCATCCATCTCTTGAACTTTTCATCTTCTCAAACTTAAACTTTGTGCCCATTTAAAAATAACTTTCTATTTCTCCAACCTACCAGCCCGTAAAATCACTTTTCTACTTTCTGTCTCTATAAATTTGACAACTATAGGCATCTCATCTAAGTAGAATCATGCAGTATTTGTCATTTTGTGACTGGCTTATTTCACTTAACATAATATCCTCAAGGTTTATCTATGTTGTAGTACATATTAGAATTTTCTTCCATTGTATTTGTATACTACATTTTCTTTACCCATTTATCCGTCAATGGACACTTGAGTCTTTTCCACCTTTTTGGTTTTGTAAATAGTGCTGCTATGAACATAGGTGTACAAATAACTCTTCAAGTCTCTGCTTTTAATTTTTTTGTGTGTCTATACCTAGAAATAAAATTG
>NW_016107332.1:5151820-5172618 GCF_001604975.1 Cebus imitator
TTAGTAGAGACGGGGTTTCACCATGTTGACCAGGATGGTCTCGATCTCTTGACCTCGTGATCCACCCGCCTCGGCCTCCCAAAGTGCCGGGATTATAGGCGTGAGCCACCGCGCCCGGCCTGTGTGTTACGGTTTTAATGTTGCCTTCAAAACTCATGTTGGAATTTGATTGCCATTGTGGCAGTATTAGGAGGTAAAACCTTTGAGAGGTAATGGGACTGTGAGGGTTCTGTTTTTATGAATGGATTCATGAGTGGGTTCTGAGTAGATCACTTGAGGTCAGGAGTTCGAAACCAGCCTGGCCAACATGGTGAAACCCCATCTCTACTAAAAATAATAATAATAATACAAAAAAAATAATTAGCCAGGCATGGTGGCAGGCACCTGTAATCCCTGCTACTTGGCAGGCTGAGGCAGGAGAATTGCTTGAACCCAGAAGGTGGAAGTTACAGTGAGCTGAGATTGTGCCACTAAACTTCAGTCTGGACAAGAGAGCAAGACTCCATCTCAAAAAATAAAAATAAAATAGTGAGTGTGGCTCCCCTTTTTGGTCCTTTCTCTCTGTCTCTCACTTTCCTTGATCTACTCTTCTGCATGTGATAAGCAGCATTCTTCTCCTCTACAATGTTCAAGGTGCCATTTGGAAGAGAAGACCACCCTTACCAGAGACAGTGAATCTTTGGTGACTTGATTTTGGACTTTATAGTTTCCAGAATTGTGAGAAACAACATTTTGTTATTTATAAATTACCCAGTGTTCAGGTATTCGTTATCGCAGGACAAAATGAACAAAGACAATATGGCAATTCTAATTTTAATGGTTTTCTTTTTTACAGTTTTTCTTTTTTAATGAAGAGAATTATAAGATATCAAAGACATTTGAAGAGAGAACTGATATGACTCTATCTGTGATTTTACTCTTGACAATTAAGCTTAAAGAAGAATACTTCAAGACGGTAAAACACCTATCATCTGCTGTTAAATGCCTATATTTTATCTCATCAAAATTATATAAGAAAAAATAAAGAGAAAATTTAATGTATTTATGAGTTCTTTAGGCATAAATCTTTTGATACTGATTTTTCCCATTAATAACTACACAATTTATATTATTGGAAAGCAATTGAAAATATGTATATCATAAAAAACAGCATCTAACAAAAATTGCATAGGCAAAATTGTGGACAATCTAAATTAAAAATGAATAATTTAAGAATATGTTGACAATTGAGTGGTATTCTCACAGAAACTTGTTGAATTGTTAACAAACCACAAAGAGAAAGGTTAAGTTATAATATGAAAACCAAATTAGAGTTCTACTAAAAAGATGTTTATTTTCCCATCCCAAAACCTAGCTTAGTATTGTATTCTACTCCCAAAATAGTTTTAGCACTATTCTATTAAGATCTATTAAAAGTCCATTGTGTGTTCATGATTTCATTACTTCAATTTTTTCTTTATTATTCTTCATTATAAAAACTTTTCATGTATAATATAAATGTTAGTATATCAAATTTCATAATTTGAAAGCATCTAGTTCCAAATTGTCAATAAAGTTAAATAACAAACATATAATTGTTTATTTAATTATTTAAAATGTCACCTTTTAATTACTTTTGAACACTATTGTTAATATCTTCTACCCTTCTTTTAACAGGCTATAATCACTAAAAATCACAGCTAACTTAGAAACATACCATCAGATTGATACATTGCTCCAATTTCCCAAAAAAGGGAATAATTAACCATTAAAAATCAGCAAAATTTTACAATCAACTGTTACAAAAAAACTAGTTTATAAGTTAATGGATAAGAAATTAATGATTTCTAGAAATCAGCATTGGTTTACTGAAATAGAACATACCAAAAGTATTAGCATGTCAATAATTAAAAGACATATAGGACAGGTGGATCACAGAATAACATAGATTTACTGAATCTGAAAGTCAACAGAGAATTGGATAGAACCATTAACAGTACATATATAGACAGTGCAAAAAGGTATACAAGGATAGCAGTGCTAATACATAGTACAAGGATAGCAGTGCTAATACATAGTACAAGGATAGCAGTGCTAATACATGGATTTTTTTCATGATGAAGGCTCAGTTACACAGGTTTTTTATGTGCGTTTTTTTAATGTCATTCTGAAACAGTCTCTAAGGACAGGGTTCATTTTTCCTTTAGCCCAATCAAACATTTCTATTTCCATCAGTATTTTGATGAACAAATAGAAGTGTGAATCAAATCTTCAGAAGGCATAAGCTTGAGGGAGTTTGAACACTATTTCTCATGTAAGAGCAGTATTTGTCATTCAAAATATACAATCAGCAAAAATCTTGAGACAAAAATAATGGAGATGAAATTTAATCCAGGTATGCTCACTTTTCCCCTTGTCATTTCCCTTAGATACGTTTAACTTTCATGACAGTTGATTAAATAAAAGAGAAAAAGATACATTTAATCTTACTTAAAAAAAAAAAAACTCAGCAGTAGCTCATTGGAAAAAGACCTGAAAGGCTTTACAACAGCAAATTGAATAGTTCAATATAAGTCAATTATTTTATATGGCTGCCAAAAAAGCTAATTTAATCTTAAATGGAATTAACAAAAGCAGAGTGCTGAGCAATAAAGTGAAATTATTTCTTTTGTATCCCACACTGGTCAGACCACATATGGAGTCTGGGTTTATGAAGAATAGCATTTATGATGCATATTGAAAAACAAGAAATTTTCAAAGTCATCAATGCCTGAATATTCGAAATAACTGAAAAACATTCAACTGCTTATTTTGGAGAAAAGAATAATAAAGAAAAACAAGGTAGTTGTTTTCAAATATATGAAAATCTATAGGCAAGAAATTGGAATTGGAATTGGAATTTGAGTAATTCCAACCGCAGAGCCAGAATCAATGGACGGAAGTTACAGAGAGACTACCTATGTGATCTTTGGCAAATTGGTCTCCTAAACCCTCATGGCCTCCACTTTCACAAATAAAATATGGGAGTAGAAGCAGATGATCTCAACAGGTAAGAACAGTATTGTGGAACAATGTGAAAACTATACTTGGACTATTCTAATTTCTATGGTTCTGTTATTGGAAATATTTACCAAGAAAATACCATAGGTAACCTGTATTTGATGAATATTCATAACAAATTACCTTTGAGGTCTTCTCAAGCTCTCAAGCTGTGGATAAATATTTCTGCCTCTTTGGAAAAGATGATGTGTTTGTGATGATGCTAAGAAATATGTGTTGAGCTAACACCAAGTATGCTAAGCGTGCTTTAGTACCAAAGGAAAATAAAAGTTTCATACTTAAATTTCTATTTTACTTACAACACGTGACCCATTTGCACCTGCAAAGTCATAAAAATTATGAAGTGTTCTGATTAACAAGCGCTTGACATTCTACTTGATAGAAATTGGTGGTAGCCATTGGAAGGTGCCAGTCAGTGTAGACCCACGTTTCTGCAGATCCGAAAAGTCAATGAGTAGCTGCCAGTTTGGTTTGTATATTTTTAGACCATTTCCGCATATGCTAAAGAATAATCCTGTGGAGGCAGAAGCAGCCCAGTATATATTGCATTTGTCACTGCATAGAGAGATAATTTAGTGTAATGGTTAAAAGTCAGGCTCTCTAGCCAAGGTTTAAAATTATGGTTCTATAATTTATAAACTGGGTGAATTTGGTTTCAGTTTCTTCATCTGTAATGGGTGGATTACATTAGTAGCTATATCATAGGTTTATACTGAGGATGTCATAAGCTAATACATGAAAAGCACTTAGGATAGTGTCAAATACACAATACAAGTTCAGATTCAATTAATATTTGTTATTGGGAATAATTATATCCATTAAAATTTAATATTGTATATCATAATTACCAAGAGGTTGATTTTTCTACATTAGACTGACCTGGGTTCAAATATTACCTGTGTAAGTAAATTTCTGAGCCTGTTTTCTCATATGTAAAACAGTGAATATATTATTATATCATGAAATCATTTATGAGGGTTTATGTTACATAGTGAATATAGAGTTCCCAGCACTGTATCTTATGTGTCAGAGACAGATAGCTGTCTGGCCCAAATATTCATATTGTGAAATTATCTTCTGGAAGCAGCTATTCAGAGAGACTGTAATTTTTCAGATTCACATCCAGTGAGATCCTGGCACTAGATCTTGCAACAGAGGAAGTGTAAAGCAATGTAGGCCTTTCTCATGTCCTCTGTCTCCTTCTCCCAAGCTAGATAAAAAGCACTACGAGATCCTAGCCTGGAGAATTATGAAGCCATGTTGTTAGGAGTTTGAGATCATTACCACAGGTGAGAAAAGCACCCGCTCACCAGAACTACATATACTGAACTGCTATGTGAGAACAAAAATTATTGGTATGCCATGCTCTTGCCATTTTGAATTTCATTTGTTGTGGCAGTTAAAGTTAGTCTTGTTAATAATCACTAAAAGTAGTAAGTGTTCAATACATAATAACATTCATTTTAATCAAAGTGTCTGACAGACTGCCTGGAAAATATGAGGGTCTTAAGGAGTAGTAGACATTGTTCTTTTAATGCATCTCTGTGAAAGAATGATATAGAGAAATGTGAAGAAAAAGATGTGACTTATACTCCAAATTCTGTACTAACATCAAAGATAATAATACTGTCTCCATTTGATTTTACTATTTATATATTAACATTTTATTGAAATAACTAACAATAAAGCATTATCATATTTACAAAATAGAATTACATCTCTACTTTCTGTTTACCATCCTCCAGATCTACTTTACAAAGTGAAAACATAATTTCTTAACTGATCACATTTTCTTTCTTTAATGTCATATTAATTCAAGTTTATATATTTCATATAATTTGTATGTGGAGCAAGTAACTGTTTGGGTTTCAATATCATCTCATTATTCTTTATGTTAAAAACCATAATACTTAAAATATATTTATGAACTAAACTTGTATAAGAGAGTGACCTTTGTAAATTGAGTGACATAAGATTAAGACACACAAAAGGAAGACTACATATTTGTGAATTGTATAAAACTAAGAGTTCCAGAAAGCAACACAGGCAAAACATAAAGTGAATTCAGAGATGGTTTGTGGAATGGCATGGCCAAGGAATACAGCGTTGTCTAGAGAAATATGCGTTGTGGTGAGACTTGCCTTGTGCCTCAAAAAATAAATCTTTAAAAGACATGTTTCTTAATCAGAAGACTGACACATTAACTGTAGAAGTGACTACCTATGGCAAATTCTTTCTTCTTAGGCTAAAATTGTACACAGTGAATGTTAAGGCCAATTCATCTTAATTAAGCAAAGATGATCACTTATAAAATTTTAATGGATTAAGACATTAATAAGTTCAGTTAATCAGATAATAGTTATCATATTGTTTTTAACAAGTTAATGATCAGTTTAAAAGTTAAGAACTAGGGTATGTACACTGAATTCCTAATTGTTTAAATATGTCACGAAATAGTGAGTTTTTTGACAAAATTTGACATATTTCATTCACATAGAATTATTAACAAAAGAAGGTTTCTATACATGTTCACATTCACATCTAATTATGAGTCATGTAAAATATGTTATAATGTTAGCCATGGAAGTGTAATACGCATAGACCATTTTGATGTTTCCTTCCCATTTTGGCATTTTAAAAATTTGTTTTCAAGAAATTTACAGATAATACATTGAGCAAAATTAAGCAAAAACTTGATCTGTTGAAGAATTAATTGGGTTTCCCTTTTGTTAGATCATGATGTATGGGCTAAGAATAAATTTTAAATATAATTCTGTTAACTAAGAAAGCATCCTACAAAGATATTAAACCTGTTTGGAAATATATTGTGAAATGGATACTTTAAACTTATGTTAAATAATACTATAGTGTATCTATGAATTAATTTCTTATTTCACTAACCACTCTTACTTTTTCATTTACTATACTTGCCACTATATATTACAGGTTAAAGCAAACTGTGATACTAGAATTAGTGTATGCGTTTATTGATGAGTTTCTTGCCTTTTATTACAATATAGCAATTCATTAACTCAGAATTCTTATTTACCTTTTTGCTCAAAATTAGTACTTGAGAAAGTGCACTCTTTTTTTAACCTTACACACAAACATTTTCTGGAAATTTGAAATAAAAATAAATGTGCTCATGCATAAAATTAAATGTGTCTTGGAGACAATTTATGATTTTATGGAAGAAGAGCAGAAACCGCTTTTTATTTTTTGTTTTAAATTCAAATCACTATTATAACATTTAGCTTTTTAAAATTTGTTTCAGGCAATCAACTTAAAAATGTATCTCCATTTGTTGGTACCTTATTAGTGAATAATGACATAAAGGCATGCTCTCTATATTGCAATTCTATGCTTACTGAGGACATTGCAATATAAAGAGCATCACTTTATGTTGATATAGCCAGAATTGCTATATCATAAATGGTAAAGAAATATAGCAGATGCAGGTCTGACTCTCATATTTAAAATTACAAAGTTAGTCTGCAGTGTATTGAAAGACAAAGCTTTCTCATGTTTTCAGAGCTGAAGAAAGTCCCTAACAGATAATAGGTGTACAATTTGTTGAGAGAATAAATACAACAGGAAGCTTAACTGCTCAGAACGTAGCTAGTAAGCACTGCTTCCTTTCATCCTCCAGGGGAAAGGAGAGCATTATGATAAAACGGAATTTTCTCCATAAATTTTATTCATCTTTTGTGAAATCATTATCATGTAAATGATAGATTCTTTTAGTCCTCTATTTCTCTTTTATTTTGTGGTTTAACTGGAGAGCTTGGAATCATCCATATCTTTTCAACAAATGAATCTATATAATGGTATTTTCTACATTAACTCACGAAGCAAAACATATTATTTGGCATTTTGGTGTTTCATTCTTACTCCTGCGAAAAGCCCAGAAAACTGACAAAACTGTAGGTTGCTGATTATACTTTGTTTTTATGAGAAGAGAAATATGTTTTCTATTTTTACTTTTTCTGAGTTGTCTTGGGAGCAAAACTGCCTCCAGCTACAAATGGGCTTAGTTGCCCACGTCCATCTTGCGGGTGTCACCTGCTAAGGTGAAGAGTCTGGAATAGCCCAGACACATTATGTATGGGTGGGCTTTTGTTTACAACAGACAAAGCCAAAATCCTGGGGATTACTTGAAGATATCATATAACACACAAGATGGAGTTACTATTATTCTCCTCTAAGACATATAGTGTTTCCCCTGGGTAGAGGAAAAAACCCATAGCCAATCATATGGAGGCAGAATCCATTAAAGATTTATGCAGGCCCGAATTACTTGGCTTTAACGTGTTTTTTTCCTTTCTCTCTCTCTTTTTTTCTTTAATAAGAGAGACGTTTCTTCCTGAACAGCAAAGCTGATGTAGATAGTATCACTAGTAATCCCTGGCTTAAGCACAGAGCTTCTAAATGGCTTGAATTAGGCTGGAAGATGGGCTGTTTGATTTCCCTTCCTTTTTGTTTCTGTTTTTAAGGCTCTGTCACCAAATGTCCCACTAAACTAGCATTTATGTGGGCTTGGGACCTCTGTGTGTAAGTTTCCTTTTAAGCGTAGTCAATGAAATAGCTTTGAAGCTGTTGAACTGTGTAAATGTTATATTAACATTTTCTCTAGCAATTATAGACATTTACATGGTCTTGTTGAAATAGCACTTTCAGAGGGAAGAAAAAAATACCAGAAGTGAAGGTACACAATGAAATGAAAAAGCAGCAGTGTGCTCTATTTATTTAGTTTCTGAAATAAATCATTTCGACTTTTAATTTACACTTCTCTAGGATGGTGGTTAAGAATAGACAAACAAAGGATACTGACAGAAATAATTTCATTTTGTTCCTTTGTTACATTAGATCACTTAATTTCCACATTTCATTTGGTTTGCATATGGAGATTTGACCAATGCACCTTGTTCTTTAACTTTGCTAACTAATAACAAGGACTCAGGAAGCTCATTCTAAAGACCTAAGATTCATGGATGATGATTCAAAAATTATGAGACTACAAGTAGTTGTCCAGTTATAAGAAGAAAGGCAAATAGAGTAAATTAGACATTAATCCAAAGTATTCCCAACTATCCATGTCTCTATTTAACAGATCATAATGTGCTTTCAAATTGAAAAGTGGTTTGAATCATTCCAATAACTACCACATGTATCACTGTATGCAGTCTGATGAACAGCCTGATGCAGGAGAAAATATAATTACTCAGACTCTAAGGAAATAGATTAATAGTCTAATTTTGGTCCCTTTCTACATACAAAACAATCATTTACTGATGCACAGTGTTTGTAAAATGTTTGAAAAAAACATTATCCATTCACATTGATACTACTAGATTTAGTTTCTTTAAAGATCAATAATAGTAACCTTAACATTAGTTATTTTCATGGGGTTTTTTGCTCTTGATAGGCTTCTGTTCAATGGTAGGCTTGTTTTATCATGGATAAAAATGTATACATTTTTTATCTTTGTGCCAATTCAAAGCAAAGAACATATTAATGATGCAATCGTTGCTCAGCAACTGTGATCTCTCCAGTTGTCTGATAGTTGCTTTCTCTCCAGCAGGGCTCATATGTAAGATGGACAGAGGCATTGATCCTCAACGCAGCATCAGACTTTGTTACACACAATCAGAAGCTGATAGCAGTAATCTATAAGTCTCTGTCTATCCATCATTGAACTTTTACAGATAAGCTTTAAAAGTACATTGTTATATAAGAATTTCTACAGTTTTGCTATGTAATTGTTTTTCAGTTCTTAAAATTATGTTTTGGAAAACCTAAATTGGTTGGTCTTCATGTGATCTCTAGGTGCAAATATTATGTTAAAATCCACACAAAATATTGTTTAGTATTTTTTCCAAATTTTCCTACTTGAAAAGCTAAGTGCCAGCTTCCACCATGGTAGCATGCCTCTTCCCTGATAAGAAACAAAATCTCAATTGGAATAAAAACTCAGTGCTCAGGGATTATATTTAAAAACACAATCATTACTTTAGAGCAAAAAAAGGTTTTGGAACTGCACTCACAAATTTTATTATCAGATAGGAAAAGAGATTAATGCAAGAGTCAAAGCTAGAATTATACATTTTAAAAGTAATGAACATATGAAATATTCCCTTTTGATGTGCATTTTAACTTAAACTAAAATTTTAGATTGAGGGCATTTTTAATTTAATTTTATAACACATTGACATATATTTTATTAATTATAATTTAATGCCTTGTGTCAACTTACATGTTTAAAGTGTTTAATTTTTTTAAAAAATTAAGTGGTTGAGTAAGCTTACTTTAATCTGATAAAATGTCAGTTCTGATATTCTCGAAATTTCTCTCTGATTGACAGTATCTCAGGAAAAGTATTGCTTTGGCTAGCAAATTAATCTATATGGAGCCACATTAGATCCTTTCTTAAAAATAAAATCAAGAAACCTGACCTGAGACCTTAGCAGACCTCAGATTTTCTTATTTATTGGCAAAAGTGGTTCTAGAGTTTCAGATAGTTTTTTATTGGAAGATAACGTGCTACTTAATATGAACTTACTATCTTTTAAGTACCTGAAATCTCCTGCAAAAGCAAATTCAAGGAACCAAAGAAAAAATTTACAATATAAAACATTCTTGAAATGTGAAATTGTATTTTGATGAGCAATTCACAAAGTTATAAAAATCAAGGAAACATTTCCCAAGTTAATGAGCCATTTATAATTTGGAAAAAGACATAAAGATCAGTTTCATATGATCAATAAGACTAATTTCAGCAAAACTCACTTATCTAACAATGTCAGCCATCTAAAACAAAAACAAAAAACGAAATGTAAGCAAAAACTTTTGCTAAGAGTCAAAAATTTTTTTACAAAATTGAAAGCACTTATTAAAATGCTATTTATAATAATGTATATATGTATACAAAAACCCTGAGGTCGCTTTACCCTTTCATTCAACACACTCTCCCATCATCTCTGATTTAACTGTCTTCCCAGCTATAGTATAAGCTGTATCATGGGTTTGGATCAAGTAGTATTATTCCTCTTTATGTCCTTTAACCTAGGGTATATAGTCGAGTATCAATAAACATTGATTAACTAAATGAATTTCTTTAAAATAGTCAATAAAAGAAGAACGAAAATTATTTTGTGCATGAAGTATTTGAGAAGAAATCTAAGTGATAGCCTTTAGAAGCATGTGAAATCACTGTGGAGCTTTAAGAAGCAGACAGCTGTATAGTGAATCAGCTAAGAGAGACTAGCCAATCCTGTGAAATTCATTGTCAGGAATATTTTCATCGAGGTTACTGAGTAAACTAAAATTGGTCAGCTAAAAGATGATCAAGAGTTAGAGAAGATGAAGAAATAGTATCTTTTTTAAAAGACTGCAACTATAAACAATTATAGAAAAAACAACTGCAACTGCCCAACTTACAATTTTCAACTTATATTTGAAATCAGTTTATAGAGTAATGAAGAGTAATTGATACTCTTACAGAGGGTCTAGAGGCCACAGGAAATTTTCTTCCTGCTTCTATTTAATGACTCAGGATTGTTTTCTTCCACTTATTAATTCCTCATTTCTACGAAATGCTCTAGGACTTCCAGTCCCAAGTTCACCCTTGCTTGAGATAATTTCTTGTATGGTAGAATTTGTGAATTAAAAAAAATATCAACCCTCTAATTCATCCTCAGGGTGCCCTGATTACAAATGAAGTTGAGCACTTTCTCAACTGTTCATGAGCCCCTTTTATTTCTTCTTCTATAAAACCCTCAATTATTTATTTTGCCTATTTTCCTGTTTGCTTCTTTTTATTATTCTTCTTGATTCACACCATTTTTTAAATTTTCAGGATATTAAACCTTATTGAAATTGGATGCTGCAAATATCTTGTCCCAAATTTCAATTTGTGGCTTCCTCCCCTTTCCCTCTGCCCTCTTCCACCACACAGTTTCTGTGTGTTTCAATGAAGAGAAGTGGCTTTTTCCCCCCTCAGAGGTAGCTTCAGGGTTCAGGGGGGACATGTGCAGGTTTGTTACATGGGCAAATTGTGTAACTGATGTTTGGTGCACTGAGGTTTGGTGCACAAATGACCCCATCACTCCAGTAGTGAGCAGTGTACCCAATAGGTAGTTTTTCAACTTTTACTCCCTTCCTCTCTTCCCATCTAGAATGCCCCAGTGTGCCGTGTCTATTGTTCCCATGTTTATGTCCATGCATACTCCATGTTTAGCTCCTACTTACAAGTGAGAACATGTGGTATTTGGTTTCCTTTCCCTGTGTTAATTTGCTTAGGATATTGGCCTCCAGCTGCATTCATGTTGCTGCAAATGACATTATTTCATTCTTTTTTTATGGCCCCACAGTATTCCATGGTGTATATGCACCAATTATTTTTTATCCAGTCCATTGTTGATGGACATCGAGATTGATTCCATGTCTTTGCTATTGTGAATAATGCTTCAATGGATATATGAATATGAGTGCATGTGTCTTTTTGGTAGAACAATTTATTTTTCTTTGGGTATACACCCAGTAATAGGATTGCTAAGTCAAATGGTAGCTCTATTTTTAAGTTCTTTGAGATGTATCCAAACTGCTTTCCACAGTGGCTGAACTAATCTACACTTCCACCAATAGTATATAAGTATCTTGTTTTCTCCACAACCTTGACAGTATTGGTTATTTCTTGCCATTTTAATGATAGCCCTTCTGACTATTATGAAATTGTATCTCTTTGTAGTTTTGGTTTGCATTTGTCTAATGAGTAGTGATGTTGAACATTTTAAAAATATATTTGTTGGCTGCATATATACCTCCTTTGAGAAGTGTTTGTTCATGTCTTTTGCCCATTTTTAATGGGGTTATTTGTTTTTCTCTTAATTGTTTAAATTCCTTATAGATACTGAATACTAGACCTTGGTCAAATGTGTAGTTTCAAATATTTTCTCATTCTGTAGGTTGTGTATTTACTCTATGGATAGTTTCTTTTGCTGTGCAGAAGCTCTTTAATTTAATTAGTTTCCAGCTGTCAATTTTCTTTTTTGTTGCAATTGCTTTTGGGGACTTAACCAAAAATTCTTTGTCAAGGCCAATGTCGAGAAGGGTATTTTCTAGATTTTTTATTCTAGACTCTTTATAGTTTGAGGTTTTATAGTTGTCTTTAATCCATCTTAATTTTTGTATATGGTAAAATTTAAGGGTATAGTTTGAATGTTCTGCATATGAGTAGCCAGTTTTCTCACATCAAATACTGAATAGGGAGTCCTTTTCCCATTGCTTGTTTTTGTCAGCCTTGTCAAAGATAAGATGGTTATAGTTGTGTGGCTTTATTTCTGGGTTTTCCATCCTGTTCAATTGTTTTATGTGTCTATTTTTGTACCAGCACCATGTTGTTTTGGTTACAATAATTGTAAGTTCTCCAAATGGATGGAACTAATAGAATATATGTATATGTCAAAGGGAGTTTATTAGAGCAAATTGGTTCACATGATTACTAGGTGAAGTTCCACAATAGGCTGCCTCAAGCTGGGGAAGAGAGAAGCCAGTAGTGGCTCAGTCCGAGCCTAAAGCCTCAAAACCAGGGAAGTCAACAGTGCAGTTTTCAGTCTCTGGTGGAAGGCCCAAACACCCCGGGTAAGACAATGGCAAGTCCGAGTCCAAAGGCCAAAGAACCAGAAGTATGATGTTCAAGGGCAGAAGGAGCCAAAGGAAGCATTCAGCACAGGAAAAAAGAAGGAAGCCAGAAACTCAGCAAGAAAAGTTATCCCACCTTCTCCACCTGCTTTGTTCTAGCCACACTGGCAGCCGAGGATGGTGCCCACACACATCGAGGGTGGGTCATCCCTTCCCAGTCCGCTGAACCAAATGTCAATCTCCTCTTCTTAGTGAGTCCTTACAGACACATTAAGAAACAATACTTTACCAAACATCTATGTATCCTTTAATCCAATCAAGCTGACATCTAATATTAACCATCACAGTAACTTTATAGTTCAGTTTGAAGTCAGTTAGTGTAATGCCCCCAGCTTTGTTCTTTTGACTTAGAATTGCTTTGGCTATTTGTTATCTTTCTTGCTTCCATGTGAATTTTAGAATAGTTTTTTTTCTAATTCTGTGAAAAAGAACATTGGTGGTTTCATAGGAATAGTGTTGAATTGTAGATTGCTTTGGTCATTACGGCCACTTTAATGATATTGATTCTTCTGAGATGTTTTTCTATTTGTATGTATGATCTATGACTTATTTCACGTGTTTTATAGTTCTTCTTATAGAGACCTTTCACCTTCTTGGTTAGATATATTTCAAAATATTTTATTTCTATCGTGGCTACTGAAAAGGGGATTGTGTTTTGATTTGGTTCTCTCAGCTTGAATGTTATTGGTGTATAGAAACACTACTAATTTTTGAACACTGATTTTGTATACTGAAACTTTATTGAAGTCACTTATCAGCTTTAGAAGCTTTTTTCATGGAGTCTTTAGGGTTTTCTAGGTACAGTGTCATATCATTAGTATAAAAAATAATTTGACTTCTTTTCCTATTTGAATGGCTTATATTTCTTTCTCTTGACTGGTGTCTTTGGATAGGACTTCTATTACTATGTTGAATAGGAGTGTTAAGAGTGGGCATTCTTATCTTATTCCAGTTCTTAAGAGTAATGCTTCCAGTTTTTGCCTGTTCTGTATAATGCTGGCTGCGGGTTTGTCCTAGATGGTTCATATTGTTTTGATTTATGTTTCTTTGATGCCTAGTTTGTTGAAGGTTTTTATTATGAAGGGATTTGGAATGTTATAAAAAGTTTTCTGCGAGCTCCCCGCCGCCTGAGTGCCTGTTTGCTGCCTCTTACTTCTCCATCTAGCCGCCGTGATAAGCGCCCGCCGAACTGCGGCTGCCGGTCTAGTGGGCGCCGCAGCCTCCCGGGGCCCCGCGGCCGCCCGCCACCAGGATAGCTGGAATGGCCTTAGTCATGAGGCATTTAGAATTGTTTCAAGGCGGGATTATGCATCAGAAGCAATCAAGGGAGCAGTTGCTGGTATTGATTTGGGTACTACCAACTCCTGTGTGGCAGTTATGGAAGGGAAACAAGCAAAGGTGCTGGAGAATGCTGCAGGTGCCAGAGCCACCCCTTCATCTGTGGCCTTTACATCAGATGGTGAGCGGCGTGTCAGCATGCCAGCCAAGCGACAGGCTGTCACGAACCCAAACAATACATTCTATGCTACCAAGCGTCTCATGGGCCGGCGATATGATGATCCTGAAGTACAGAAAGACATTAAAAATGTTCCCTTTAAAATCGTCCGTGCCTCCAATGGTGATGCCTGGGTTGAGGCTCATGGGAAACAGTATTCTCCAAGTCAGATCGGAGCATTTGTGTTGATGAAGATAAAAGAGACTGCAGAAAATTATTTGGGGCACACAGCAAAAAATGCTGTGATCACAGCCCCAGCTTACTTCAATAACTCGCAGAGACAGGCCACTAAAGATGCTGGCCAGATAGCTGGACTGAATGTGCTTCGGGTGATTAATGAGCCCACAGCTGCTGCTCTTGCCTATGGTCTGGACAAATCAGAAGACAAAGTCATTGCTGTATATGATTTAGGAGGTGGAACTTTTGACATTTCTATCCTGAAAATTCAGAAAGGAGTATTCGAGGTGAAATCCACAAATGGGAACACTTTCTTAGGTGGGGAAGACTTAGGCCAGGCCTTGCTACGGCACACTGTGAAGGAGTTCAAGAGAGAGACGAGGGTTGATTTGACCAAAGACAACATGGCACTTCAGAGGGTACAGGAAGCTGCTGAAAAGGCTAAGTGTGAACTCTCCTCATCTGTACAGACTGACATCAATTTGCCTTTTCTTGCAATGGATTCCTCTGGACTCAAGCTTTGAATATGAAGCTGACCTGTGCTCAATTTGAAGAGATTGTCACTGATCTAATCAGAAGGACCATCACTCCATGCCAAAAAGCTATGCAAGATGCAGAAGTCAGCAAGAGTGACATAGGAGAAGCGATCCTTGTGGGTGGCATGACTAGGATGCCCAAGGTTCAGCAGACTGTGCAGGATCTTTTTGGCAGAGCACCAAGTAAAGCTGTCAATCCTGATGAGGTTGTGGCCATTGGAGCTGCCATTCAGGGAGGTGTGTTGGCTGGCGATGTCACAGATGTGCTGCTCCTGGATATCACTCCCTTGTCTCTGGGTATTGAAACTCTGGGATGTGTCTTTACCAAACTTATTAATAGGAACACCACTATTCCAACCAAGAAGAGCCAGGTATTCTCTACTGCCACTGACAGTCAGACGCAAGTGGAAATTAAAGTGTGTCAGGGTGAGAGAGAGAGATAGCTGGAGACAACAAACTCCTTGGACAGTTTACTTTGATTGGAATTCGACTAGCCCCTTGTGGAGTTCCTCAGATTGAAGTTACATTTGACATTGATGCCAATGGGATCGTACATGTTTCTGCTAAAGATAAGGACACAGGACGTGAGCAGCAGATTGTAATCCAGTCTTCTGGTGGGTTAAGCAAAGATGATATTGAAAATATGGTTAAAAATGCAGAGAAATATGCTGAGGAAGACCGGCAAAAGAAGGAACAAGATGAAGCAATTAATATGGCTGAAGGAGTCATTCATGATACAGAAGCAAAGATGGATGAATTCAAGGACCAATTGCCTGCTGATGAGTGCAACAAGCTAAAAGAAGAGATTTCCAAAATGAGGGAGCTCCTGGCTAGAAAAGACAGTGAAACAGGAGAAAACATTAGACAGGCAGCAACCTCTCTTCAGCAGGCATCATTGAAGCTCTTCAAAATGGCATACAAAAAGATGGCATCTGAGCAAGAAGGCTCTGGAAGTTCTGGCACTGGGGAACAAAAGGAAAATCAAAAGGAGGAGAAACAGTAATAGCAGAAATTTTGAAGCCAAAAGGACAATAACATGAAGCTTAGGAGTGAAGAGACTTCCTGAGCAGAAATGGGCAAACTTCAGTCTTTTAACTGTGTTTTTGCAGTATTCTATACAGAATTTCCTTAATTTGTAAATTTAGTGACCATTAGCTAGTGACCAATTTAACGGGCGGTGATTCTAACAGTATAAAGTTCACAATGTTCTATGTCCCTAGCCTGTCATTTTTCAGCTGCATGTAAAAGGGGGTAGGATGGATTAATTGATCATTATAAAGACTTAACTATTAAAAAAAAAAAGTTTTCTGCATCTACTGAAATGATAATATTGTTTCTGTTTCTAATTCTGTTTATTTGGTGAATCATGTTTATTGATTTGTGTATGTTGAACCAGGTTTGCATCCCAGGAGCTTAATTGATTATGGTGAATTAACTTTCTGATGTATTGTTGGATTCAGTTTGCCTGTATTTTGTTGAGGATTTTTGCATCTATGTTCAGCAGAGATATTGACTGGTAGTCCTCTTTTTGTTTGTTGAGTCTTTGCCAGATTTTGGTATCAGAGTGATGCTGGCTTCATAGAATGGGTTAAGGAGGAGTTCATTCTCTATTTTTAAAAATAGTTTCAGTAGGATTAACACAACCTCTTCTTTGGTGGAATTTGGCTGTGAATACAACTGATCCAGGATTCTTTTCAGTTGGCAGGGTTGTTTTTTTGTTTTTTGTTTGTTTGTTTGTTTGTTTGTTTTTACTGATTCAATTTCAGATTCTGATATTGGTCTGTTCAGGGTTTTGATTTCTTCCTGCTTACTCTTGGGAAGTTGTGGGTTTCCAAGAATTTATCCATTTCCTATAGATATTCTAGTTTGTGTGCATAGACATGTTCACATAATGGGTTCTGAGGATCTTTATATTTCTGTGGAATCAGTTGTAATGTAAACTTTGTCCTTTCTGACTGCAGTTATTTTGATCTTTACTTTTATTTTGTTAATCTAGATGGTATTGTAAATCTATTGATTCTTTTAAATAACAAACTTTTGTTTTTGATGATCATTTTATGAATTAGGCGTTCTCAATTTCATTCAGTTCCACTCTAATTTTGGTTCTTTCTTTCTTTCTGCCTGCTTTGGGGTTAGTTTGTTCTTGTTTTTCTAGTTCCTCTCGATGTGGTTTTAGATTGTTAGTTTGAGATCTTGCTAAGTTTTTTCTGTTTTGTTTTGTTTTGCATTTCCTATAAGTTTCCCAATTTCTAACTTCTTGATGCATTGATGCAGGCATTTAGTGCTATGAACTTTCTTCTTAACATTGCTTTAACTATATCCCAGAGATTTTGGTTTTCATTTATTTCAAAGAATTCTTTTAAATTTCAGACGTATTTTTGTCTCTCTAAAGTCATATTTTATTTCTCTAAAGTCATTCACAAATAAGTTGTTTAATTTTCGTGTATTTTGTGGTTTTGAGGAATTTTCTTGGTACTGAAAAATTACTTGATTTGTAATTTTATTTTACAATGGTCTGAAAGTATGGTTGGTATGATTTTGATTATTTTGAATTAAGACTTGCTCTATGGATGAACATGTGATCAATCATACAGTATACTCCATGTGCAGATGAGAAGAATGTATATTCTGTGGTTGATGCATAGAGTATTCTGGAGGTATCTATTAGGTCCAATTGATCAACTGTCAAATTTAGGTCCAGGACTTGTTAGTTTTCTGCCTTGATAATCTGTCTAAAACTGTCAGTGGGGTGTTGAAGTCCTCCACTGTTATTTTGTGGCTAAATCTTTTCATAGATCTAGGAATACTTGTTTATGAATCTAGCTGCTCCACTGTAAGATGCATATATATTTAGTATAGTGAAATCATCTTGTTAGATTGAAGACTTTATCATTATTTAGTACTCTTTTTTGTCATTTTACTCTTATTGATTTCAAGTGTCCTTTATCTGATATAAGAGGAGCGACCTCTGCTCTTTTTTTGTTTTCCATTTGAGTGACAGATTTTTCTCCAAAACTTTAGTTTGAGTCTATGGGTCTTGTTACATGTGAGATGGTTCCCTTGAAGCCAATAGGGAGGTAGGTCATGGTGTGTGTGTGTGTGTGTGTGTGTGTGTGTGTGTGTGTGTGTGTGTGTTTAAAATCCAACTTGCTACTCTATTCTTAAAAGTGGGTCATTAAGACCATTTACATTCAAGTTTAATATTGTTATGTGAGGCTTTGATTCTATCATACAATTTTTAGCTTGTTGTTTTGCACTACCTATTGGGTAGTTGCTTTAAATGATCTGTAGACTATGTGCCTAGGTGTGGCTTTGTGGTAGCAGATACTGTTCTTCCATCACCATGTTTAGAACTCCCTTAAGGATCTCTTGTAAGGCTAGTTTAGTGGTAATAAATTCCCTTAGTGATTATTTGTCTAAAAAAGATTTTATTTCCCCTTCACTTATGAAGCTTAGTTTGGCAGGGTATGAAATTCTTTGTTGGAATTTCTTCTCTTTGCAAATGCTGAATATAGGCTACCAATGTCTTCTGACTTGTAGATTTCTGCTGATAAGCCCACCGTTAACCTGATGGGGTTCTCTTTGTATGTGACCTGACCTTTTTCTCTAGCTGACTTTAAGATTTATTTTTTAGCATTGCCCTTAGACAGTCTGGTGACTATAGGCCTTGGTGATGTTCATTGTGTAAGTATCTGGCAGGTGTTCTCTGGATTACATTTATCTGAATGTCTACCTCTCTAGCAATGTTAGAAATTTTCTGCAATTATTTACTCAAATGTACTTTCCAGATTGTTTATTTTCTTCTCCTTCTCTCTCAGGAATGCCAATAATTCATAGGTTTGGTCACTTTACATAATCCCATATTTCTCTGAGACTTTGTTCATTTTTTAAAAATTATGTTTTCTTTATTTTTGTCTGACTAGATTAGTTCAAAAGACAATCTTCAAATTCTGAAATTATTTCTTCTGCTTGGTCTAGTCTATTAATAAAGCTTTAAATATTTTAAAATTCCTTAAGTGAGTTTTTCAGTTTCAGTAGCTCTGACTGATCTTTTAAAGCTGTTTACTTCTTTATTTCCTGGATTGCTTTACAGATTTCTTTGTGTTGATTTTCAATCTTACCTTGGATCTTGTTGAGTTTACCTGCAGTCCATGCTTTGAATTCTCCATCTGTCATCTCTATGTCTCCATTTTGGCTATGGACCTTTGTTGGGAGCTAGAGTAAGTCTTTGGTGATGTTGCAACATTTATTTTTCATGATTTCAAAATTATTATCATACTCCTTCTCTTCTGGAGAAGGTTGTATGGGGCAGGGTCTTTTTGCTTTGTTTCTATAGTCCTATATATTTCTGTCAACAGGTTTTCTTTTGAGCTGTGTGGTTTGGTCTATGGAACAGAAGATCGTATTTACAGGTAAGAGTCAGCTGCTGCATAAGCAGGTGGATATGGACTTGATCTTTATTTACTATAAGTTGCTCTCTGTTATTTCAGGTGAAGGGCTGGACAGTAGGGTGCCTGGTAGCCTGAGTTTCCTTTTCTGTGACAGTGAGAGGATGTAACTGGGTAGAGCTGGAACCCCTAGCTTAGCCACAAATATTCCAAAGGCAAGTCCACACACCAGCCCTAATGAGGGTGTCTGGGAGGAACTCCTATTGAAGTGTGTTGAGGTGTCTGTAGCAGGAGGGAGGTGAGGGGGCTGTACCAGCTCCCCAACATAGATAGATAGGCACATAACTTGTTTCCGTATCACACCCTTGTTCCAGGGCTTGTTATTCCTAATTCAGATGCACATTGTAGTCTATCCAGACTACAATGTAATTGAGAGCCACAGGGAAAGCTTTTTTTCTTATTTAGCATTATGGTAGATTATGCTAGGAGAATTTTCTATTGTTAAAAACCCTGAAGTAATTTCATCTTGATCATGATTTATTATTTTTATATGATGCTAGATTCAATTTGTTGATATTCTTTTAAATTTCTGTTTCCAAGTGAATGTAGTCTCTAATTTTCCTAGGCTGTACTATCCATATAAGTTTTGAGGACCAAAGTTAGACTATGTTCATAAAATGAGTTAAGCAGTGTTTCTAATTTTTCTACAATCTAGAACATTTTGTATAAGATTTATTTGCTGATTGAATAATTGGCATATTTTATTAGTAGAAGTATTTTTTATTGGTGAAATCATCTTTATGGAAAGTTTTTTGAGATGTTGATGCTTTTTAATTAACTATTATTTGATTATTTAACTGTTATTTGATGTATGTAATTGGTTTTCTATGTCTTTTGAAGTGTTTATGTGATTTTTTTTCTAGGAATTTGCCCATTTTATTTAAGTTTTGAATTTTATTTGCACAAAGCTATTCAAAGTTTAATATTAAAGATGATACAATGCACATATAATTATATAAATAAAACAAAATATTTATATACCATTTACTATGTGCTATGCTGTTCTAACTGCTTGCCATATATTAACTTATTTAATACCAACACTATTTATTGATATAGATTCTGTTATTTTCCCTTTTTTATAGTTGGTAAAACTGAACCAGAGAAAGATCAACTAACTTGACTATGACAACACTGTTAATAAGTTGTGGAGTTTAGATATAAACACAGTCAATCTGGTCAGGGGATCTGAACTCATAACTGTATACACTACATGGCCTCTTGCAATTGTGGTTATGATCTCTTTCACTTTCCTAAAATCATTTATTAATTCCTCCCTCCTTCATGTCTTAATAAATCTTGCCAGAGGTTTGTGTCAATTTTATTAGATTTTTTCAAGCATCTATATTTGTTTTTTTTTTTTTTTTTCATTTTCATCTTTTTCTCATTTGATCTCCTTGAAAA
>NW_016107332.1:5172914-5185273 GCF_001604975.1 Cebus imitator
TAGATTTTGTAGTTTCTTTGTGTGGGTATATATAGTATTCGCTGATGGTAGTTTGTATTTCTGTCAAATCAGTGGCAATCTCCCAAAAATTACTAATATTTTTCTTATTGAGTTTTACATATTTTCAAAGGAAAAATTTTAAAGGCTATCTAGAAGAACAAAATAACACATGGCAAGAAGATTTAAAGCACATATTTTTGCTTTTTACCTGGTACCCTTCAGTTGCTTCAACTATAGTAGCTGATAGGCTTTCTTGCTAAATAATTCTGTTATTGAATAATTCTTATTAAATAATGTAAATACCCTTTGTTTTATTTTAGAGTATTTACAATGAGTTGGCACAAAAGATATTTTTTAGGATACACATCATGCATTTATCAACCAGTAGAAAAGTAAAGTGTAAAAGGAATTCAGAAATCTGGTACCTAAATATACTTCATTACATTCAAAAGTTGGGCAGGGAAGTGTCAACTGCACTCTAGCAATGGGAGCTGATAAGGAAAATATTGTTTAAGAGATTATATTCTTTCTTCTCAATCACATTTAAAAGAGTAAGTTTACAAGTAGAATGCTAGGCTAAGGGTCAGGATGTTGTATAACCCATCTCTTTTTCTGATAAGTATAAGATTAGATGCTGTCTCCCTAAAAACTATTGAGTGGCTTAATGACATTTTCTTAATTCTTTGAACATTTTATGTATTAGTAAATAATGCCTTCACTTTAGGGGAAAACCATGAAATAGACTCACATGGATGAGCAAGAAGTCTGGACTGAATTATGACAGTTGTGGATTATAGCAAATTTCTTAGATAAATTTAGTGTTTTACTCTAAAGAACTGTAGACTTGATACAAAGTAGCAAAGCATTACTTGGATGATTCTTATAGGCTCTGATAGACGAAAAAGAAACAAAATGATTCCCAAATGACCTGTCCTTACTATATGAATAACTGAATATTTCTGAAGAACTTTAAAATGTTCATAATAGTATTTGCTTACAAAGTTTGAACATTTCCCTGAAATTCTGATTCAAACTTGGAAAGATATGTGTGTGTGTGTGTGTGTGTGTGTGTGTGTGTGTGTGTGTCTATACACACATATATAATCCTTCAAAGTTTATATATTCTCTATAAATGTATATACATATATTACACACTTATATATCTATACATATATGCATATACACACCCACACAAGCCATCACTTTACTGCCAAGAAAACAAAAGCCTTATATTTAACAACAGAATATATATTACCTTATCACTGTCTACCTCACCACATCTTTCTTGTAGTATTAATATTCTTACCAAAAACTATGTATAAATACAAGAAAAATCTAAATTTCATTACCATTTCTGCCCATGTTATTTCAAATTCTGTTTTAGTGGTAATTGCTTTAAAAGAATCGTTTATTACATTATATGCCCAGATATGTAAGGATAAAAACAGAAATATATTCACTGATAGGCAGAGTCTAAATACCACTAATAAACAATTAAAGAACAACCTTGTAAAGTTTTTTTTACAAGATTGAGCTCTCTAAATGTATTTGTTTAAAAATTTTTGAAAGTTCTTACCGCCTAAAATAAAACCTATTTTTTTTCAACCTGGTTTTATGATCCACCAAGCTAAAGCTCCAGCTCACTTTCTGGATCTTACCTCCCAATATTCACCTTAGACAGTCTAGTAAAAGTGAAGAACTACCAAACTTTGGTACACTATCCTTGCCTTTACTCAGCCTGTTTTTTCCAATTGGTATGCATTATTTCCATGTTTGAGTTTCTAAATTTGACTCATTATTCAAGGCTAAAATCAGATGTTATCTCAATATTGAAGCTTTTCTTAATCCTTCTAGATAGAAACAAAATTTCTCATCTGAACTCTCTTAATACTTTATATATGCATCTCATTTGCATAGTTATTTACGGGTGTTTTTCTTCACTGGCAACATTGTAAAGTGTTAAAGGACAGGGGATATATTTAACTAACTTTTTAATCACGGGAAGGACAAATAGTAAGTCTTTAACAAATACTAAGTAGTGGAATATGAACAAAGAAATGGATGCATATGCAGTTTAGTGATAACATGACAAAAAGCAAAAATTCAATAGAGATGCTAAGAAAATACTAATATTATTATTTTCTGCACAGGAATTTTTTAGATTCTTAGAAGCCAGACTCCAGACTAAGTAATTTGCAAGATCAATTGCTTTCACATCAGAGCTGTTGGCTGAAGCTTCACCAACACAATTATGAGTTTTCCAGTTAGTAGACACTCTTTTTTTCCACAGAGAATATACTCCTACTAACTGTTACGCCTTACCATGCCACCATTTCTGCCAAAAACAACATCTTCCACCAGTCCCCTGCTCCTCAGCTGTGCTGCTCCTAAAACAATATTTGCTCCTCATTAAATATCTGCAAAGCCAACTGACCACACAGAACCTAAACCAAGCAGGGGAAGACAGACATAAAATTTGATCTTGGTTACTCATGCCGCTTCCCACACAATCTGTTGAGAGCCCTGTTAGGAGGTCATAATAGCAGTCAAGCCATGTGATTGTGAGGGCCACTAATGCTGTTACAAGGTTATTGCAAAGTAAATAAATCACATTAATCAATTGCAGCTTGTAAAGACTATGCAACTGAAGAGGAACTTGTGCCAGCTAACGCATGTAAATTGGACCCATGGTTCTGGTCTATCTCCAAGGAATAAGAAAGGTTTTATAAACAGATGGAATTCTAAACAAAGAAATTGGCCATAGTTGCTGCATTATTGGGCTTCCCATTGGCCTGCTGTGACATGGAAAGACCAGGCACAAGAAGTTAAAGCGATGCAGATTGTTTGAGAAGTGAGACTGATTCAATATTATTAGAGCTCCAGGCAAACGCACTGAACTTTGTGATTTTTGCCTCTCTTCCATTTATACCATAGAAATGTGGTTATATTGGATGCTCTTTCATTCTCAAGACTTAGTGCTAACTAGTATTAGAAAGAATGAAATGTAGGCCGGGTGTGGTGGCTCACACCTATAATCCCAGCACTTTGGGAAACATCACCAGGGCAACATAGTGAAAACCTGTCTCTACTAAAGTACAAAAAAATTAGTTGGGTGCGGTGGCAGGTGCCTTTAGTCCTAGCTACTTTAGAGGCTGAGGCAGAAGAATTGCTTGAGCCTGGTAGGCAGAGGTTGCAGCGAGCTGAGATCACACCACTGCACTCCAGCCTGAGTGGCAGAGCAAGAGTCTGTCAAAAAGATAAAAAGAAAGAAAGGAAAGAGAGAAAAAGAAAGAAAGAGAGAGAGAGAGAGAGAGAAAGAGAGAAAGAAAGAAAAAAGTATCAGCAATTTCAAAGCCCATATTCCTCTTTTGAAATTCCTCTGCCCAAAGGATACATTTTCTTAACAACATAATTTATCTTTGGTTTGGGGCAATGCTCAGAAAATTGCTAGATCCTTCAATATTCAACATCTGCAGAGATTCAAAAGTACTGAATTTATTCCTCCACTCAAACATAACATAACTGGCCTTCTTTCCTGAAAATACAAGAGAGTAAGTCAGAGATTTCCCTTGCTACAAAATATTAAGTATCAAGATAATGTTATGTGGTTGATCAATGGGCCCCAGATGTGCTAGATTAACATGGACTATAGGAATAGAAATGGAAAATAGGGAAACACTGCTATGTGTCAGATCAGCCTAGACCATTAGCAATCCCAGGACATGCCCAGGACTACTAGGCTGTCATTTTAGGATAACCCTTTTCCACCTCTACCCCACTATATTGAGTGTGGATAGACTGCAACATGCTTAACTAAAACATTAAAAACATTTTGTAGATTTCAAATAAATATATATTCAGAAATAAAGAGAGAAGAGAGAAGAATAAGTGGGACAGTTATAGCTCAAATACGATATATTTTAGCATGGTTGTATTTCTTAAGAGAGTAACTCTACTTCTTCAAGAATATAAGAATATTAAAAGTGTCAACATATATAAAAATATAATAAAACCACCAGGTTTTTAAAAGTTTAATTTAAAATACTGAAAACAATAAAGTAAGGTGGCTAAAATGAATTTATCTGTTCATACAGGATAACATATTTATAATTTTGGAGACATATGGGCAGATGGCAATTTCTGAGATAAGTAATTTACAAATGCTACTGGCCTATTTCTACGGCTGAAAATCTATATTAATAAATGTCTATGCTTAATATAAGTAAAATTTATATTTTTTCCTTCACAATAGAGACATACTCATGGAAAATTAACATTTATCTTTATAGAACTTATCTTTTACCTGTGAACATTCCAAGTGGTATACATACACAGACATACATATATATATATATGTATATATATATACACACACACACACAGATATGTATTTTATATATACATAATCTATGAATAGAATTGCTTAAAACATTTATGCAAGAATATGTATTGTCATATTAAAGAATTTTCATTGAATTATTTATACCTGCATTACTATATGCATTTAACATAGAGCATATTTTTTGAAAAATTAAGCAAAACATTAATGTCACAAATTAATAACAATCAGATCTATTTATGCTGTCCTTACAAGATATACCAATAACATCTTCCTTAATAACCATGCTAACTTAATTTTCTCCTGTTTTTTAAGATAATTTAAGGTTTTTCTACAAATATACCAACAATATTTTAAAACTACATTCAAGTGTTTTCTTGCACAGCAAGATTCTTTACTCTAGAAGGCAGACCAAACAATACACATTTATTAATACGAAGCTCATCATTTTGTAATGAAATGAAAATGAAAATTTTATGAGCACAATCTATATTTAAGCATTATGATAGTGATCTCATTGTTTATATGATCATACAGTTTTAATTTCAACTGAGCTAAATTTTCTTGTTAATTAAAAAGACCTTAAGAATTTTTTTAAGCCAATGGGGAAAAAAGGAGGGAGGATGGGAGTCACTGCCCCTCTCAAACAAAAATGAATTATGTAAACACAAATTACTTAGTGTGGGGGAATATAGGAAAGATATCTCTGACTTTTCTCTGCTTGCCAGGTCTGTGTCTCTTCTATCATCAGCTGCATGTGTAAAGCACCTTACAAATCATAATAAGATAACAGAGTAAATGCCATTTATGATTCATAATTACATAATTTCTTGGTCCAATATCCTTTCTCAGTCATTGAAAGGAATGACAAAAAAACTATAATTACTTTGCACCAACCCAGTATATGTGTGTATCCTGGCTTCACACTGGAATATATGTATTACATGTACATATTATAGATGAGAAAACGTTAGTTGCTTCAGTCACCAAACCAATACTAATGAACCCTGACAAAAGTATTGGGAAATGTGTGTGTGTGTGTGTGTGTGTGTGTGTGTGTGTGCACACATGCCATTGGGATAGTGGTAAATGATAGAGCATAGGCTTTTGATTTCATCTCAATGGTGAAACACTTTTGCAGGATAGCTTTTTGCATGGAAAATCTTACCTAGTACCTTAGATTCCATGAATAACAGAAATGAGGTTTTTCCTCACTGTTTTAATCCTATATCCATATATACATATTCATGCATGCACATGTTTGATAATGAAGAAAGAAGTTAAAATAAGTTTAAGCTAGCTCCACCATCTGCAAGTTACTAGTGAGGAGCAGAACGTTTTCATCAGTCATTATGGGTCAGATCTCAATGATTAAAAACCCCAGAGCTTCTCAAGGGTATAATTTCCTGGTTCTCCACCTGCACACATCCCTGTGGACCTCATCACCCTTGACTCTAACTATATTCTGAAAAAGCAAGTAAATTCTCATTGAAAAGCAGAGTTTAACAATACATGCAAAATGAAACTGGCCATGTTCATAACAAGAAAAACAGCATGAGATTTTATTTTTAAAAATAAAAAAAAATGTTTGCTTAACTTTGACTTATATGACCTATTATTAACCAATTCCAAGGTAATTATGTTATATTAAGAAAACATAGAAATATTTTCTTCAGGTTTCACATCAGATATCATCATTGGAAGAGCAGTTGAGTTCCAGTGGCCTGAGAAGCTCAATTTGGCTTTTGAATGCTTTGGGGTCAATAAAACCTCAAATGATTTAGGCCATCACACATCCCCTAGCCATGTAAATCTTTAAGCATGTCAAAGAAAATTTCATCTAAATAGCCTGATTCATTTACACTTAACTCATCAAAATCAAAATAAGTGTTTTTAGAAGTTACTTGATGTTAAGAAAGTCCTCATTATAAAAATGCTTGAAATCTGTACTTTTCAGAAAGAGAATGTCGTTTCAAAATTAAGCAATTTCTCTCTACCTTCACATTTTTATTGTTAGTTCAAAACTCAGAATACTTTTAGTTTCTAGGGGCACTGAATTTACATTGAAGTAGTCTATCTTTCTCAATCACAGCCAGATCACAGCGCTTTCTCCCTCTCAGTGCTTGTAATTCCACTGAGATGCCTCCATAATTACAAACAGTGCACTGTACTTGTTCTGAGACAAAACAGCCCTCCATTACTAAGGAGTCTATAAAACAATGGATTGAAATAATCTTCCTAGGCTTTTTATTTCTTCTTCAATGAATGTTGCTAACATTAGATATAAATGAAGTGAACTGTAGTAATGCTGGTAATTTTAAAAACAAATGTGGAAAAAGACCTAAAATTCCCCTCAAAACTAATCTGGAAACATAAACATCAGCAGATGACTTTTATGTAAGATTCTATTATAGGGCTTTTTTTGTTCTTGTTGTCAAATTAGACAGAATATAATGTTTATTATCAGTTTTGTCAACATTTATAACATGTAAAACTACAAATATGCATTTCTAGTTTCTTTGAAAAATTAATTTAGAACAGAATCTTAGAGCAAAATGGTATTTGATGTGATGACCTTTGAGAGTGCTGATTTTTACACTGTTGAAGTTATATGATATCTTGGGATAAACTGGTCATTGTATGAGCCATACATAAAATAAAAATACTAAAGTTGAAAAGAGAATTATTCTGATGTTCTTGATACAATCTATATCCTGAGTAATTGAAACTTTTACGATTATTCTTGTTTTGTCTTGATGCAACTAAGGTAATGTTAATATGTTAAGAAATTAGATAAAGTTTCATAATGAACAATCATTTCTCCAGAAAAAGCATAATGAGTCATTAAGACAACCAAATGGGTGCCAGACTACTTGCCTTGGAATTCCAGCTCTGCCACTTAATTAATTGCTGGGTGACTTTGGGCAAGTCACTTGAATTATCTGTGCCTGTTTCTTATGCCACCATGCCTGGCTAATTTGGGCTTTATTAATTTCTCTATTTTTTTTCCTTGAAAATACCTCTCTATTTCTCTTATTCCTCTGTGCTCTAGACATTCCCTTTACCTAGAGTATGCAAATATCCTCTTAATTCTCTCCCTGCCATCCAATCCTCTCTTTAAAATTAGTCTGTCCACCACTTCCAGACTTACCTCCTTATAACACTGTCTTCCTTGTTCGATTACTGCTATCTCTGTACTCTTCAATACTACATTCAAAGTCTTTTGACTGGTTTTCAGTGTCTCTATTATCTGACTCCAGTGAACTCATTCAGTATGTTTATGCTTCTTGCATTGATATAGGTTTCTTCTGAGAGCAGAACACATCCTACTCATTCCTATAGTTTTTGTTGTTGGATCTTTCTATCCCAATATGACTCTCCCTCCTTTCATTTCCATATATTTATATATTAAATATTTTAAGGAATATATCAAGTTTCCACTCATTCCAGAAATTGTTTTTGTCAATTTGACCATCTGACCACTCTGATCTTTCCCTTCTAGGAGTCACTATGGCACTTACCATCAATGCTAAGAATTTAATATTTTGATATGTGTCAGATACTTCACCCAGAGATCAAGAACTTATCCTCTTGAGGTCTCACACACTCCACTCATCAAAGCCACAGGCATATAACATCTAAGCGAGAAGCATTTATTACAAGATTAATTGATTAGTAACTTAAATGTGTACAATGTTAGAAATAACTTTATTAATGCTAGCATTTAAATTTCATTTATGAAGCAAATGTAGTTAACAACCCTGTAGCAGTCTCTTTACTCAGTCTTACTGAGTCACCATTATATATCCCAAATAGTTTTTCTTTATTCCAGTTTATGTTCTCTACACCACCACCCCAGGCTTTTGGAACCAGTGATTCTGTATTGGTTTTCACACATGGTCTAAGTCAACTGCTTTCTTTCCTTTTTATTATCGTAATACAGACTTGTAAAAATAATACAAGGTATTAATATAATCATGAAAATGATTCTTACAACTAATTTATGTTTTAGTATTGTATACCTACATCGAATATCTCAATTATTCATTCTTCACTATCTCCATACTCTGATTTTTCAGATTCTCCCACTGAGGTAGCAGAATATATTTTTCTACTTTTTGGCTTCAGATTTAGCCACCAGGTTTGCTTTGGTCAAATGAATAAGACAAGACTTATGGGCCAAGCCTTAAGAGCACTTTCCGGTTCCATGGTCCCTTCTTAGGTTTCTGGCATCAACTTAAAAATAAGAAGCCTAGGCTAGCCTGCTGGTCCTAGAAGAAGCATGAGAAACACATGGAGCCCTATCTAGATCATCTGTTCAGCTAACACCTAACACACTTAAGCAATGCCAACTAAAATTGGGAGAGTCATGCAGTTGCACCGGGCTTAAATCAGCTGACCTCCAGCTGTCTGGATAAACATCTAAATAAATATTGAATGTGACTGACTGATGAGGTTTTATGGTAGTTTCCTACACAATATGTTTATGGTCAATAGTATTGTTCTTATTGGAAATTGCATAATGGGATATGGGTGTAGTACCATGACATTTTCACTGTCTAGGGCTCCAAGGGATCTTATGTGATGCTTTAGGAGCTAAATTAGATTGGCATCTTCAGTGTAAAATAGAAAGCTTTTAAAAATGTATTTTCTTGGGTATATGTTCTCTTGCTTTTGTTTCATGGGGAGGAGGGATATTTTTCTGATACTTAGTTGAAAAATTAGACATAAAGGATAGTATATTGAGGTAAGGATGGAAGTATGTGAAAAGTGTCATTTGTCTTTTTACAGCCTTTAGATTAAATGCCTGTTCTTGTGTAGGGTTCCTGCCTTTTCAAATCTAGATTTATAGTCCTCCTAAATATTTATTTTTCAGCGTATGGTCCTCTTTTTCTTCCCTAAGGCAGCCTGTATACTTCTTTTCTTGTCTGTACACTCTTCTAGACTAAGATACTTATGAGAGGAAGAGACATGTTTGTCTTGTTCACTGCTAAATCTTGAACCCTAATTATACTTGTAGTCACAGAAGTGTCCCTTTATAAATAATTTTACTGTGATGTGATATAGATATTCCCTTCTAAAATATATATTATTTAATTTGCCCTTTGCTTAAAAAAACCTATTTTAAATATTTTGTTCTATGATAAAATTATTACAAAGATTACATTTTTTTCCAAAGTGGTTATCTTCTATTCATATTTAAAGAGATTCTGACAACATTCTGAAAACATAAATATTTAGACAATAAATTGTAAAAGTTTCTCTTTTACATCCTCAGTCTTTTTCCTGGACAAAAACACATCTAACCTTTTTTTTTTTAATCTTAGCAGTAATTTAAATAATTCCTTATAGTATGCTTATGCCTTCATTTCCAAATATTTCAATTTAAATGTTATCAGTAGTTTCACTTGCATTAAAAAGTGATGAATTTTACTACCTTACACTACTATATTCTTTCTCCTTAAAAATATGCAGATACGTTTTACTTTTCATTTTTATTTTAGTATTTATAATATTAAATAATGTATTAAAACCTCTGTTTCTTGATATTACTTCAGATATTTCCTGACTTTCTATTACATAAGATGTAAATGATAGATTATGCTAGCTCTAAAAGGCAAAATTCTATCAGTATTAAAGCAGAAAGTCAGATGCCCTGAAATGAATGTTCTCAGAAACAAGTAGATTCAATTAGCAACTGGTATAATTAAGAAATAATATGTTTACAATGATAGGGTATACCTGTATACTGATTTTGTAAATGGGATAAAACAATTAGAAATTTTAGAAGGAAAAAATGTCTACTAACATCAAGTGCCAAATATACATTTCCTAATCAGTTGGTCTGACCAAATAAACTTAGCTTTGATATAAATAACATTTTTATAACTATCATTATTATTATTTGAGATGGAGTCTTACTCTATTGCCAGGCTGGAGTGCCGTGGCACAATCTCGGCTCACTGCAGCCTCCGTCTTCTGAGTGTAAACAATTCTCCTACCTCAGCCTCCCGAGTAGCTGGGATCACAGGCACCCGCCACTAATGCCTGGCTAATTTTTGTATTTTTAGTAAAGACAGGGTTTCACTGTGTAGGCCAAGCTGATCTCAAACTCCTGACCTTATGATCTACTCCCCTTTGCCTCCCAAAGTGCTGGAATTATGGGCATGAGCCACTGCACCCAGCCATAACTATTATTTTTTAAACCCTGGTTATTTATTTTTGGTGTCATCTCATAGATATTTGCAATATGTAAAATGATTCCACTTACAATAGAATATCAAACTATAATATAAAGGTAATGCTATGTCAGCAAGAAGGAAGCAAGACAAGGAGAAGTAGAGAAGAGGGCCAATAGTAAAAATAATTTTTAATCAAGAGTAATAAAAGACAGTTTAATTAAAATTAAAATCAATTTTCAACAAATAGATTTGGAAAAATTTTTAAGAGTTAATACTTTTCCAAGATTGTGATGAAGTCTCATCCACTGATGGATACACACAGTATAGTATTTATGGGAAGTAATTTGAAAATATGTGTGGATAAACACATTTTATTCTTAGTAATCTATAACAAGGACATAATCTAAACCATTAATGTTTATGCATTAAAGTCTTTCACACTTCATTGGAACAAAAACACAAATTACATACATCATATAATATTAACTACATACAACTAGGTAGGAAAATAGTGGAAAGCTTTTTAAATGATAGTTCATGTTAATTGATTCTTTTTTAAAAAGAATTTTCATTTTAACTTAAGCCTTTAATTAGTACGCGGAGTCAATACATACATTTTCACAAATTTCTTGCCAAAATATCATAAGTGATTGATATACTTTCAGTTAAGCATAGCTGCACACCTACAGCCATCTGATCTTCAATAAAGTTGACACAGATGATCAATGGAGAAAGAACTCCCTATTTAATAAATGTTGCTTTGATACCTGGCTAGCATATGCAGAAGATTGAAACTGGGCCCCTTCATTACACCATATACAAAAATCAACTCAAGGTGATTAAAGACTTAAATCTAAAATCTAAAACTATAAAAACCCTTGAAGAATAACCTAGGAAATACTATTCTAGACATAGACTCTGGCAGAGATTTTATGACGAAGATGCCAAAGCAATTGCAACAAAAACAAAAATTGACACACGGAATCTAATTAAACTAAAGAGCTTCTGCACAGGAGAAGAAACTATCAACAGAATAAATATACAACCCACAGAAAGGAAGAATATGTTTTCAACAATGCATCTGACAAAAGTTCTAACGTGCAAAATCTATAAGGTACTTAAACATATCAACAAGCAAAAAAACAAAAAAAAAAAAAAAAAACCATTAAAAAGTAGACAAAGGACATGAGCAGACACTTTTCATAAGAAGACAGATATATGGCCAACAAGCATATGAAAAATGCTCCTTGTCACTAATAGAGAAATGCAAATCAAAACCACAATAAGGTATTATCTCACACCATTCAGTATGTCTATTATTAAAAAGTCAAAAAATTACAGATGCTGGCAAAGTTGCAAATGCAGGGAAACACTTATGCATTGCTGATTGAAATGTAAATTAGTTCAGCCACTGTGGAAAGCAGTTTGGCAATTTTTCAAAGATCTTAGAAGTACCATTCGACCCAGCATTTTATTATCGGGTATATACCTGAAGGAATATAAATTGTTCTGCTATAAAGACATATGCGCACGTATGTTCACAGCAGCACTATTCACAATAGCACAGACATAGAATCAACCTAAATGTCTATCAGTGGTAGACTGGATAAAGAAAATGTGGTAGGTGGATCCAAGATGGCCGTTTAGGAACAGCTCAGGATTGCAGCTCCCAGTGAAAGCGCAGAGGGTGAGTGGACGCCGTGTTTTTATTGCCCACAGACTAGGAAATTCCCGGGCAGAGGTGTTCCATGGTCACCAGCGCTGCTGTTTTGGCCAGCGCGGCTGTGCCGGCCAGCGCCGGCCAGCGCCGCTGCTTTGCCCCGCGCGGCTGCTTTGTC
>NW_016107332.1:5191193-5194321 GCF_001604975.1 Cebus imitator
ACAGACTACTATGCAGCCATAAAAAAGAACAAGACCATGGTCTTTGTAGTGATGTGGTTGAAGCTAGAGGCCATTATCCTGAGCAAACTAACCCAGGGACAGAAAACCAAACACCACAAGTTTTTACTTATAAGTGAGAGCTAAACATTAAGTACACATGGACACCAAGAAGAGAACAATAAACGCTGGGGCCTACTTGTGGATGGAGGGTAGGAGGAGAGTGAGGATTGAAAAATTACCAGTTGAGTATTATGTTTATTATCTGGGTGACAACATACATCTGTACATCAAAACCCCATGGCACGCAATTTATAGGACCAACATACATAGGTATGCCTGAAACTAAAGTAAATTTTCTAAAACATTGAATATAATTTATTTTAGAAAAGAGAAGTTCTAGAGGAGAGACATTAAAATAAAATTAATGTAGTAACCATGTTTTGACACTTCTGAATTCATAAAAATGTCCTAAAAAATTAGCAGGTCCAACTGATGTCTAAGCTTCTAAATAAATTCTCCTAAATAAATGCATGAATGTTTCAATTTATAGCAATTAGTAAATTTTAGTTAACCAGAAGAATTTTTCATAATTTTATGTCATTGTCACAAATGAATTATGTTTGGGAAATTGGATCCCCATGTTGTTAGGAATTCCAATGTTAAAAATATCCTACATCTCTCTTCACATGCCAATACTAACAGTATTATTCATCTATTCATGCATATTTGAGTGGATCTGTGGCATGTACGTATATGTATATAAATCTGTGTAGTCTGAATATCAATTATGTTAAACAGCAACCAAACATAATTTGGAACACAATAAGATACTCCTACATAGTCATTGAAGTAGACAAGACCTCATTTTTACTTTACATTTATAAAAATTTAAAAAGTACCAATAGTAAGCATTTGGTAATTTGTCTTATACAAATAATAAATGTTAATAATCAAGGATTATTATTGTGTACTAATGTTCTCATTTGTCCTGGCTGTCGTGACATTGGATGACTGAGGCTACCCAACTATGACATGCCTGCAGTGTATAAGATGGAAACAGGTGCCTGCAGACCTGATACAGTTTTAGTGTCTTCAAAACTTTACAAAACCTTTTTTGAATACTTACATCCTTTTAACAACACTATTTTCAAAAGCATACATTCCTTTTATGAGGATTCATGTTTGGAAGTTAATCCATGTCATGGACTATTCCACTAAAATTAATTTTAAATCTAGATCTTAAATAGCACAATATAGTGGAACATGTAACAGTGGAAGTGTGGGCCCTAAGCTTCTATATTGTGTGATTTTTAATCTCTGAGAAATAATGAAACATCATTCTATCATTTTAAAGAATGGAAGGCAGATCAGGATGTCATCTGGTCTCAGTTCTCTTTGAAACTGCAGGGGAGATATTTCCTTCCTTGCTATGATGTCAAAAGAATCAAAAAGTAGCTACTCCATAGAAAAAAAAAACCTTGATATTAAACGAACTTCAAATGTTTTAAACTAAAAATTATACAATTGAGAGTAATAACAGTGCCGATAACACCCCACAAACATGGTGAACATTCCAAAACCCTGCCAGACTTCCTGTATGAAGTGTGCAAGCACCAGCACTACAAAATAACATGGTACAAGAAGAGCAAGGATTCTCTGTATGCCCAGAGAAAGCAGAATTATGACAGGAATCAGAGTGGATATGATGGGCAGACTAAGCCAATTTTCCAGAAAAAGACTAAAACTACAAAGAAGATTGGGCTAAGGCTTGAGTGTGTTGAGCCCAACTGCCGTTCTAAGAGAATGCTGGCTATTCAATGATGTAAGTATTCTGAACTGGGAGAAGATAAGAAGAGAAAGGGCCAAGTAATACAGTTCTGCCATCTTTTGTTTTATTATGAAGACAATAAAAGCTTGAATTTATATTAAAAAAAAGAGAAATAACAGTTAAGAAACTATATAATTTTAGAAAATTTGCCACAATATATAGATTTATATATTCCATTTTATTTTTTAAGAGTCATTTATAAACCTAATGCCTCTTCATTTTTATGTCTGGTTTTGACTTTAACATTGGCTTAATCATATTCATGAGTAGCTGTCATTCATTAGGCAAGTACTTCTCAAGCAGTGCAAATTCAAAGTAGAGAATTGGTAAACATCAGAGAATGCTTTATAACATTCTCTCTGCGGTTTAAAGAACTGAAGGTCAGAAGACTAAATGATATTTCAGAGTCACACAGCATGTAACTAAAATTGTTCTTTCTGATGTCAACCTTAGTACGTGTCATATTATGAGAATACACACTTAAATTTCATGATCTCTAGAAAATGTTTTCAGAAACCATTTAAAAATCTCTTCCATTTACATTGAAAAATAAAAAGACATAAATCTGAGTAAAGCTCAAATTTTAACTGCTCCAATGCAACTGGAAAATGTTTATAGAATTTTTGTATTTGTAAATATTATATTTTACAGAAATTGCTACAATGGGAATATATTTGAAACAGGAAGAGAGTTTATGGGATTTTTTTCCAAGAGCTTTATTGGGATGTGATTTATATACTATAAAATTCACCATTTTAAAGTTGATAATTCAGTGTTCTTTTTTAAAAATATAATCATTCTATATAACCATATAGTAGATAGTTCAGTGTTCTTATATTTTAGCAGTTACTAATAAATTGCAATATTGCACCTGGTTTTAAAATGCTGCAAATATTTTTTGAAAGCAGAATGCTGGATGATGAATATATACAGTAAAGAGATTCTCAGATACTGATAAAAGTTGTATATTCATAGAGGAGATGGACAGTTTTAGATTAAGGACTTATATATCTCAACATCCTAAAAAATGAGAAGATGCTTATGATATAATGATAATGACAAACAACTTTATATAAAGAAATATTTTTAAAAACTAGAATGCCTTTTTTTAAATATTAATGAGGCCACTCATCTGTAAGAACAAAAGGGTTTTAGATATTTTTTCAACTTTGCTATATTTTCTACATTAATCCAGATATTTTAATCATCAGAAAAAAAATACTAAAATGTGTGGTCTTGTCAGTCTTGCAAAAAAAAAAACATATACTTGCTTTTCATTTTTTTATTTTCTGGTACTTTT
>NW_016107332.1:5194339-5219192 GCF_001604975.1 Cebus imitator
TTACTTTCCACACCGAACATTTCAAAAACAGAATTACATAATAATCATAATTTTGGCTTGTTCAGAAAGATGAAATAACTAGACAGAAATTGAAAGGCCAGGGCCTTCACAATGATACCACTCTCCATTTGCAAATGTATCTTCCAGTTGTTCTTCAAATGATTTAGCTCTTGGCTTCAACCAATTTTATTATTGTCCACTGACTAAAAAAAAACATTAACTCTTTAATATAAATTTTTCTTTCAGGTATCGCTCCCCCATCCACCTTCAACCTATTTACCTAGGTTCGATCCTCACTTTTTCTTCAAGATCAAATTTTGTCTTTTCCTTCCCTATCTAAGCACATCTGTATAACACTCGCTTTTCTCTGAATCCCTGTAGTATTTGTCTGTATCTCTTATTTTTGCACTAAATTGGGTGGAATGACTTTGCACAGTTTTATTAGTCCTGTGTTCACTGTGTGTGTGTCATTTCTTCACTTGACCATATGCAACTTAAAAGTTTAAATTCAACTTTTCATTAACAGGTATATATTTATGTAGAGATACTCAATAAAAACCTGTTGATTTAATCAGTGGGTCCATAAAAGACAGCATGAGTTAATTAGTTTAGAAGTATTGTAACTGGGGAAAGAAAAAAAATTGGAGGAAAACCCCAACGGACTAACAAAGCTTTGGGTGATTAGATAGTCACATTTACAAAACAAAAAACAAAAGAGAATATACATGCCAATGAAAATTAGAATTAAAAAAATAATGTATCTACCAGTAAGAATTCATGAACTGGATTTTTAACCAGAAGAAAGTCCAAGAGAAAAAGTGGGGAGGTAGAAGGGAACAGGAGTGGTAAGTACTATCAACCAAAGTCAAACTAGAACTCAATGCCATATCCTTTTGAGCAAAAGTAAGATAATCAATTAGTAGAGAGTAATTAGGCAAATGATGGAAGTGCTCTGAGAATGCTTTTAGAGTGGTGGAGGTTCATTAATAATTGCCAGGCCTCTAATTGCTAAAAGACTTGGGGCTAAAGCAGAAGATCCTGTCACTGAAAACTTGTATATGGAACAGAAATTCAATTATGGGACCACAGCAGCAAGGCCAGAATGTTGAGTAATAAAGTCAATATCCTCCCAAACTATAGCCAAAATTTATTCAGAAGGTTTAGGTTGAAGCTTAGCCTGAAGTTGGGAAACAAGTGAGCTAGTTTCCATGACAGGACTGGAGAAACATTAAAACCATTAGAGAGAGCTTCCACCTGCCAATTTTAAATGGACAAATCTATCTTGTTTCTAAATTCTGTAGCAAATGTTTTGGTGTCTTCCTTTGCCTCACTCTCTAATATCTGAATCTAAACTAGAATAGTACAGTACCTAAAAAAGGTTGGAATTAATCCATTCCAGACAAACATCTTGAGAGATTCTCCTATAGTATTTTCGTATATTTGGAGACTTTCCAAATTCCTGTTCTTGCTAAAATAGAATATTTTGCTGTCACTCTAACACTGAACATAATTTGTAGTCTTCTAATACATTTCTTTTTGTAAAGGTATCAGATTTGAACAAATTTGAATCAATATCAGTAATTCATGTGTAATCTCAACATAAAATGTCAAAAAAAATTCATTAATACCAGTGTTAGATTTGTATGCTTGCATGACTAGACAATGTTATCTATTTTGCCAAATGCCATTTCCAATTTTGTATTACAGGAAAGTAGTAAACATTAACTTTGTACACCAGTTATTCTGAACAGTATTTTTTCATATAAATGTTTTATTTATCAGTATCTTTAGTGTTTAAAAATGCTTGACACATAGAGGCTATGATAAATGATTTTTTTAATTAATGTGTTTCTTCACAGTTATTATTAAAGAAATACTTTGCCTTTCCATTGAATCCAGTCATAATTTACATTTCTGAGAATTTAAGTAATGCAGGAACTTTTAGTTTAAAAAGTGTCAGTCATCCACTGAAGGGTTATGAATATATTCTCAAAGCGAAATGTTGATCATATTTAAAAAGAGAAAATTGTATGGGAGCTGCTAAAAATAATCTAAAAACTGCTTATCAGAAAGATTAGATTGCTCGTTAGGAACTTTAATGGCAAAGTCCATATGTACATTATTTATACTTGTTCACCTGAAAAGTGATAGGAAGTCTCAATGATGTGGGTCTTATACATTCGGGGGTGTGCATTCTGTATACACACTCACTCTCCTGCCTTCAGTTCCTCAGTTTAAGAACAGGGAACTGTGAGTGGCAACACTCTGCCTGATATTAATTGCCATGCCCAGAGAAAGAGGCAATTTATCAGATAACTGGGTCCCAAGCCATACAGGGCCTTAGAGATTAAAATGATCACCTTGAATTGCACTTAGAAGCTAAAAGGCAATCAGCACTGACGGCAGAGCACAGGTGTAACACGCTTCCTGTAGCCAATCTAGTTAAGCAAGCAGACCACAGCATTTTCAGGATCTGAAGCTTCTGAAGCTTCCGAGTGGTCTCTGAAGTGTTGTTCCACACAAAGCTTGGAGCTTGAATTGAATACAAATCTTTCACGTGTTTGAGGATTTCTCCTGGAAGAAATGATTTTTAAAGAGAAAACTAATGAAATAGACTCCACAGAATTTGTTAAAATCAAAGGGCACTAGTAAAATAAAATGTGCTCTTAAAATGATGAGCAAGGAGTTTTTAAAAATTAGGCCCAACACATCTATAAGTTCTTGTAATATTCACGCTCCCTTCTCAAACTGGAAAATCACTGGAGACATTCATGTGCTGACTATTTCCACCCGGAGTTCATCCTCACTTTTTAACGTAGGAAATACTATTTACTATCACAATTGAAGTCAGAGCTAAACAAACTCATTTAATAATGAAGGCATGTGGAAAGGCTTCCACAAGGGCATAGGGTCCTTCTAATATCCAGGGGTCAGTGTAAGAATCACATTGGATAAACACAAGAGAATGGCTCATGGTTTAAGTATCAGGTTCGACATTTTGAGACTCCTTTGGACATTTGGTTTAAATCCCCTTGTGGTTAAGACAGACTTTCAGTGGTAGATCAACTCAATTTTTGCAATGAACTGTGTTTTTCCCTTTATGATGTGCTGTTATCTGCCTCCCTGCTCTACTTTGGTAGCACAAGAAAGTTCCATATGTACCTGTATCTTTTAGTTGAACAGCAATAGGAGGAAATGTTAATGTCCCTACCCATCTAATTTCAAGTCGAAACCCATAGGCAAGACAAAGTGTGCCACAGAACAGATTTCTATCTTGAGAAAATAAAAGTAGAAAGTTTCATTTTAAATGCTCAAAACTATCAATACAGATGATTTTATTGAAATATGTTTTATTTTTCTAGTACTCCTTAATATTAAATGATATATAGCTATCAAAGAGAAGTTCCTGATTTCTTAAAACATTTAAACTGCAATTTAACATATAATTAATGAAAGGAAGAGCAAGCTACTATTAGAAGGACTTCTTTCATTTAGTCCTTAGTTGATGCAAAGGGTCAAAATTTGCAAAATACAGAAGAAAGATATAAAACAAACTGGCTACCATAGAATGCTGGTGGCCTGAACATGTAAATCTTTTCCAAGAAAAATGCTTAGGTTAGTTATTGACACTTGAAAGAAACTGTCATTATGAAATATCAGAGGTAGAGTCAAAGTGTTTGCAAAATTATCATATGTGGTAATTTTCAAGTTACTCAGAAATAACTAAAGAAAATTAACATTTGAATCATTATCAATAACATATATTTAAATTGTTATTGTATTTAAATTTTGCAACTTGATTAATTTAACCTAACAATTGGAATTCTTCAAGTACAGTTTACATTAAAATGTAATCTAATACTTGTTCACTCTCTTGTTGGTATTATTAGATTGGTCTTTGATTTCTTACCAGTTTTAGGGCCAAGCGTATTTTTTCCTTAACTTATATTTATCTAGGAGATTTATCTATTTGTCTAGAGGACTTGACCTATTTTATAATGCTGTCATGACAAAAGCTTAAACTTAGGGGAAAGAAAACAATTTTCTCTAGGTCTTTTCTTATTGACTAATAAGGGCCAGCAGAGAGAAATGAAAATATTGAGGTTCATGCTTTCTTCAGTAATCTTCAATTAGGAAAAAAAAATATGTATAGTGAAAAATAATATTTTTAATGGGATACAAAGTTGTATAGAATTTCTAACTACTTAGTCACTTGATCTTAATTTTTACTATTGTAATGCAATATGAGTTAATACACTGAAGCCAGTAAGAGTTTAAATGTTTTAATAAACTGAAACTCATTGTAAATGCCCATGTTGAGATTATGTGAAAACATAGTCAACAGCAATAATCATCAGAAAAATTCAAATAATAACTGCAATGAGACGGCACCTCACTCCAGATAGAATGGCTATTAGCAAAAAAGAAAAAACGAATGTTGGCAAAGATGTGGAAAAAAGGGAACTCTTGTGCATTGTTGGTAGGAATGTAAATTAGTACAGACATTGTGGGAAAAGCATCCAAGTTTATTAAAAAATTAAAAATAGGTCAATATACCTGTTTTGGTAGCAACATCATGCTGTTTTGGTTACTATAGCCTTATAGTACAGTTTGAATTAGGTAGCATGACACCTCCAGCTTTGTTCTTTTTGCTTAGGATTGTCTTGGTTCCATATGAAATTTAAAGTAGTTATATTCCTAGGTGGTTGTATTCCTAGGTATTTTATTATCTTTATAGCAATTGCAAATGGGAATTCACTCATGATTTGGCTCTCTGTTTATCTATTATTGGTGTATAGGAATGCTTGTAATTTTTGCACATTGATTTTTGTATCCTGAAATTTTGCTGAAGTTGCTTATCAGCTTAAAGAGATTTTGGGCTGAGACAATGGGGTTTTCTAAATATACAATCATCTCATCTACAAACAGAGGCAATTTGACTTACTGTCTTCCTATTTGAATTCCCTTTATTTTTTTCTCTTGCCTAATTGCCCTGGCCAGAATTTCCAATACTATGTTGAATAGGAATGGTGAGAGAAGGCATCCTTGACTTGTGTTGGTTTTCAAAGGGAATACTTCTAGCTTTTGCCCATTCAGTGTGATATTGGCTGTGGGTCTGTAATAAATAGTGCTTATTATTTTCAGCTATATTCCACTGATACCTAGTTGATTGAGTGTTTTTAGCATGAAGGGGTGTTGAATTTTACCAAAGACCTTTTCTGCATCTATTGAGATAATTATATGGTTTTTGCCATTGGCTTTTTTTATGCAATGGTTTACATTTATTGATTTGTGTATGTTGAACCAGGCTTGCAACCCAGGGAGGAAGCCGACTCGATCATTGTTGATAAGCTTTTTGATGTACTGCTGGATTCGGTTTGCTAGTATTTTATTGAGGATTTTTGCATCAATGTTCATCAGGGATATTGGCCTGAGATTTTCTTTTTGTTGTTGTTGTATCTCTGCCAGGTTTTGGTATCAGGATGATACTGGCCTCATAAAATGAGTCAGGAAGAAGTCCCTCTTTTTCTATTGTTTTGAATAGTTTCAGAAGGAATTATATCAGGTCCTCTTTGTACCTCTGGTAGAATTCAGCTGTGATTCTGTCTGGTCCTGGGCTTTTTTTTTGGTTGTTAGACTATTAATTAGTGCCTCAATTTCAGAACTTGTTATTGGTCTATTCAGGGATTCAACTTCTTCCTGGCTTAGTCTTGGGAGGGTGTATGTGTCCAGGAATTTATCCATTTCTTCTAGATTTTCTAGTTTATTTGCTTAGATGTGTTGATAGTATTATCTGATAGTATTTTGTATATCAGGGTGATATCCCCTTTATCATTTTTTGTTGTGTCTATTTGAGTCTTCTCTCATTCCTTCTTTATTCATCTGGCTAGCAGTCTATCTATTTTGTTAATCTTTTCACAAAACCAGCTCCTGGATTCATTGATTTTTTGAAGGGTTTAATTTGTCTCTATCTTTTTCAGTTCTGCTCTGATTTTAGATATTTCTTATCTTCTGCTAGCTTTTGAATTTGTTTCCTCTTACTTCTCTAGTTCATTTGATTGTATTGTATTGTATTGTATTGTATTGTATTGTATTGTATTGTATTGTATTGCTCTAGATCTTTCTCACTTTTTCCTGTGGGAATTTAGTGCTATAAATTTCCCTCTAAACACTGCTTTAGTTGTGTCCCAGAGATTCGAATACTTTCGGTCTTTGTTCTCATTGGTTTTAAAGAACTTATTTATTTCTGCCTTAATTTTATTATTTACCCAGTAGACATTCAGGGGCATGTTGTTCAGTTTCCATGTAGTTTTGCAGTTTTGAGTGATTTTCTTAATCCTAAGTTCTAATTTTATTGCACTGTGGTCTTAGAGACTTTTTGTTAGGATTTCAATTCTTTTGCATTTGCTGAGGAGTGTTTTACTTCTAATTATGTGGTCAATTTTGGAATAAGTGCAATGTGGTGCTGAGAAGAATGTATGTTCTATTGATTTGGGGTGAAGAGCTCTGTAGATGTCTTTTAGGTCCACTTGGCCCAGAGTGAGTTCAATTCCTGAATATTCTTTGTTAATTTTCTGTCTCGTTGATCTGTCTAATGTTGACAGTGGAGTGTTAAAGTCTCCTACTTTTTTGTTGTGTGGAGAACAGAGAACTTGGAAATAACGCCACACATCTACAATCATCTGATCTTTGACAAACCTGACAAAAAAAAGCAATGGGGAAAGGCTTCCCTCTTTAGTAAATGATATTGGGAAAACTGGCTAGCCACATGAAAAAAACTGAAATTGGACCCCTTCCTTACACATTATACAAAAATTAACTCAACATTGATTAAAGACCTAACCATAAGACCTAAAACCATAAAACCCTAGAAGAAAACCTAGGCAATGCCATTCAGGATGTAGACACGGTCAAACACTTCATGACTAAAACACAGAAAGCAATGGCAACAAAAGCTAAAATTGACAAATGAGATCTAATTAAGCTAAAGAGCTTCTGCACAGCAAAATAAACCATCACTGGAGTTAACAGGCAACCTAGAGAATGGGAGGAAATTTTTGCAATCTATCCATCTGACAAAGGGCTAATATCCAGAATCCACAAGGAACGTAAACAAATTTACAAGAAAAAAGCAAGCAACCCCATCTAAAAGTGGGTAAAGGATATGAACACACATTTCTCAAGACATTTATGTAGCCAACATATGTAAAAAAGCTCATCACTGGTTATTAGAGAAATGCAAATCAAAACCACAATCAGATACCATATTATATCAGTTAGAATGGAGATCATTAAAAAGTCAGGAAACAACATATACTGGAGAGGATGTGGAGAAATTGGAACTGTTTTACACTGTTGGAGGGAGTGTAAATTAGTTCAATCACTGTGGAAGACAGTGTGGCAATTCCTCATGGATCTAGAACCAGAAATACAATTTAACCCAGCAATTCCATTACTAGGTACATGCCCAAAGGATTATAAATCATTCTACTATAAAGACACATGTACACATATGTTTACTGTGGCACTGTTCACAATAGCAAAGACTTGGGACCAACCCAAATGCCCATCAATGATAGACTGGATAAAGAAAATGCAACACATTTATGTCATGGAATACTATGCCGCCATAAAAAAAGATAAGTTCACGTCCTTTGCAGGGACATGGATGAAGCTGGAAACCATCATTCTCAGCAAACTGACATAAGAGCAGAAAACCAAACACTGCATGCTCTCACCCATAAGTAATGGGTGAACAATGAAAACACATCGACACAGGGAGGGGAACATCACATACTGGGGCCTGTTAGGGGTTGGGGGGCTAAGGAAGGGATAGTATTAGGAAAAGTACCCAGGTTGGTGGGTGCAGCAAATCACCATGGCACATGTGGACCTGTGTAACAAACCTGTATGTTCAACACATGTATCCTTCAAACTTAAAGTATAATTTTAAAAAATTTAAAATTGAGGTAACTGCATAATGCAACAATCACATTCTTGGGCATATATCCAAAGAAAGTGAAGTCAGTATGTCAAAGAGATATCTGCACACCCATGTTTATTGCAAAGCTATGCACAATAGCCAAGATATGGAATCAAACTAAATGCACTTCTACAGATTAATGCATAAAGAAACTGCGGTATATATAATATATAATGGGATACTTTTCACACCTAAAACAGAATAAAACTTTATTTTTGTGGCAACAGGGATAAACCTGAAGGACTTTATATTAAGTAAAGTGAGTCAAGTGCAGAAAGACAAACACTATATGATCTTGCTCATATATAAACTCTAGAAAAGTTGATTTTATAAAAGTAGAGAGTAGAATAGTGGTTATCAAAGGCTGAGGAGGGGAGGTTAGAGTCAGAAATGAGGAGAGGTTGGCCAATGGATATAAAGTTACAGTTAGATAGGAAGAAAAGTTTTGTAGCTCAATTAAGTATATATAGTGAATACTATGCATACTATAGCAAATATCAATTTACTATATATTTCAAGATAGCTAGAATATTTTTATTGTTTTCAATATAAAGATATGATAAATATGTAAAGTGATAGATATGGTAATTATCCTCATTTGATCATTATGTCACCCATAATGTAAATCAGTTTTTACCAGGTATGTATACATTTAAACATCATATTGTACACCAAAAATATATACAATCATTATTTGCCAATTGTAAGTTATAAATTGCCTTTAAAATTCAATTTTTTAATCAAAAAGTATGGTGAAGATAACTGGTCCTACAGGCCTTATAATTTTTTAGAACTTCCTAGCCACATTTTTTGCATAGTTTCTCTTCAGAGGTTCAGAAAGATCTAACTAAACCACCCCTTCCTCATCTTCCTATGTCTAGAAAAGAATAGTCAGGTACTACAAGGAAATTTTAGAGCAGTGCTGTCCAACAGCACTTTCTGCAATGATATCAATGTTCTATAATCTGCACTGTCCAAAATGGTAGCCATGAGTCATGTATTGCTATTAAGCATGTAAATATGGTTAGTGGGGCTGAGAAATTCAGCTTTCATCATTATCTAATAATGAATTTAATTATTTACTATAAGATATGTAAATGTAAAATAAATTATAAAATGTAAGTAATTTATTTTTATTATAAATAGGAATTAAATTAATTGATTTGGAATTTAATTTTTAAAATCTCATCCGGCTCACAGCGCTCTTACATAAATAACTTTTATTAGAACATAGTCATATTCATTTGTTTACATACTACCTATAGCTGTGTTTGTGCTAAGCAGCAGAGTCAAATAATTTCTATAGAGACCTTATGATCACAAAACCAAAAATATTACCTGACCCTTTACAGAATAAGTTTGCCAGTGTTGCTTTAAAGGAGTCTTTTGATTTTAGTATGGATAGGGGTTCCTTGCGACCTGATTGGGATGTATGAGCTTTCTGAAATGGAGAAAACCTCTAGCACAACCCTACCTGACTTAATAGTTTGACTGTAGTCACCGATGTTTCTGGATAGCCCTTAGTTCTAGAGAAGTATGTTGAAGACCTATTCTTTCCCTAATAACCTATGACGCACACCAACTCTGAGATACGCCAGGAGGAAATGGAAAGGTTTGAGTAATTACAGAGCAGTGACTCACCGAGAGAATGAAAAACATATCTCTTCTTTCTCTGCATCTCTATTGAGCACAAACTTCTGTAACTATTTATTGAGTGAGTCATATAGATGAGTAAATTAATTTCATTACCATCAAAAGTAGAAATAGTTCAGCACTTGTGATTTCCTCCACTGCTAAAATATTTCTGTAATACTTGTGTAACAAGAGGACAGGAACCATAAGAAATATGTGTATAATCATCACATTACCAAATATAAATTCTCAACATTTTCTTCTTTCCAATAATTTGCAATCAGAAAATGTAAAACTTTCTTAAGAAAGTTTATATTACTAAAAAAAAAAAGAGAATGAAAGAAAGTTTATATTACTAACATCTATAATCAAGTGGTATACATGAAGAAATTATGTTCTGGTTAAACAAATTTGGGTGGCTGATGCCACTCTGATACTACATTGAAAAATCTTCTTTCTCTACTGAGTTTTAATTGGCTTATATTCCCCTGCCCATGCACAACGATTACATATAGTTTATTATCTTTTTTTCTTCTAAAAGAAGTTTGTAAATATTATACTTGAAATATAATTTTAAATCATATCCAGAAGCTATAAAGAAAGTGATACCTTATTAAAAGCAAGAGACCTTGACATCCTTCTTAAAAAGCATTTTGCTTTGTAGAGATGCATACCCAAATCCCAAAACTATGATGGTTAAAAAAATGAAAAGCAAACCAAATGTGCTCCTTGACAAAAAGTTCTGGGTCATTTAAGCTTTTGGTTATCATTATCTGACAAGAAAGTTGTAGACTTTAACTCTTAGTTCCCCTCACAGTATACACTCTTCCACATGTTTGACAGTAGACTCATTCTTTCCCATGGATTAGGAACATCCCTTCATCTTTATTTATCTGGCAAACTCTTCTGCATCCTTTAAGATTAAATTAGATATCACTTTCTTTAAGAAATCTTAGGCTGGACTGAATGCACATTCTAGGCACTCCAACAGCACCCTACACATCCCATTCATCTATCAGTCATGGATTTCTTTATTGTGTGGAAATTAACTCTTGATGTATCTGTCTCCCCAATTAGATTTCAATCTCCTTGAAAGTTTCTGGAAGGCAAGATTAAGTTCTAGTGATTGCTTATTCAATATTAAACAAAAGACTCAGTTAAATTACGGAGAGAAATTTGTTCAAAATCACTAAATGATGATGTAAATCAGTTTTCAGTAATAGCCCGACAAATCTGCCTCCACAATAACTGGAATTAACGTGAATTATAAGAGAGGCAGATGTGACATATTTCTGAATTTTGGGGATTTTTCATGATTTTTTTATTTTTATTTTTCATGATTTCTAAAAAAGAGGCCCAAATGGTGATCCAATGTTTAGAAATGTCTCTTTTCTACTTTTACCATAATTCTTAAAACTGATTTTATATTACTTTGTAGCCCCACGGTTTAACTTAATAAATTATTTTTTAAACCTACTTGACAAATTGTAGGTTCGCTTCAGTTTTACTCCCATTTTATTAACTTTATTTCCATGCAGCATTTTTGAGCCAATATTTATTGCTTTTAATTTTTTTCCTTCCCACTTTTAGATTCAAGAGGTGCATGTAGTTTTGTTACATGGGTAAATTTCATGTCACAAGGGTTTGGTGTACAGGTAATTTTGTCACCCAGGTAGTCAGAATTGCACCCAATATGTAGTTTTTCAGTCCTCACCCTCCACCCACCCTCCACCCTCAAATAGGCCCCAGTGTCTATTGTTCCCTTCCTTATGTTCATGTGTTCTCACTGTTTAGCTTATGTTTAGTTTATGTGAGAATACGCAGTATTTGCTTTTCTGCTTCTGCATGAATTCACTTAGCTCATGGCCTCCAGCTCCATTCATGTTGCTGCAAAGACCATGATCTCATTTTTTATAGCTCCATGAGATATTTAAAACCTATTTCCTCTTTTAAAATTTCATTTTTATTTTTATCATCATTTTGATATTTATTTGGCTAGCTTTCCTTTATATCTTAGAATTTGTCTTCTTTCTCCAATGACCAGTGATGATGAACTTTTTTTCATATGTTTGTTGGCTGCATAAACGTCTTCTTTTGAGAAGTGTCTGTTCATATCCTTTGCCCACTTTTTGATGGTATTGTTTTTTTCTTGTAAATTTGTTTAAGTTCTTTGTAGATTCTGGATATAAGCCCTTTGTCAGATGGGTAAATTGCAAAAATTTTTTCTCATTTTTTTGGTTGCTGGTTCGCTCTAATAACAGTTTCTTTTGCTGTGCAGAAGCTCTTATTTTAATTAGATCCCATTTGTCTATTTTGGTTTTGTTGCCATTGCTATTGGTGTTTCAATCATGAAGTCCTTGCCCATACCTATGTCCTGAATGGTATTGCCTAGGTTTTCTTCTAAAGTTTTTATAGTGTTAGGTCTTATGTTGAAATCTTTAATCCATCTGGATTTAATTTTTGTATAAGGTGTAAGGAAGGGATCCAGTTTCAGCTTTCTGCATATGGCTAGTCAGTTTTCCCAACACCATTTATTAAATAGGGAATCCTTTCCCCATTGCCTGCTTTTGTCAGGTTTGTCAAAGATCAGATGGTTGTAGATGTGTGGCATTATTTCTGAGGCCTCTGTTGTGTTCCATTCGTCTATATCTCTGTTTTGGTACCAGTGCCAGGCTGTTTTGACAGGTAGGTAGAGAAAATGTACAGAAAAAAGTTTACAATCTACCACAGGTCTGGTCTTAAACTAGGACCAGAACTTCAGAATTTTGTGACCCAGTTCCAGTGGTCTTTGCATTGCAATGCACTGCTTTCATGTTTCCTTAAGCTACAGGACCATTTTCTTTAGCTATATTTTCTTCAGTTATTAATGTAAGTAAACTATTTGTTAGAGTCTTTGCTTGTTAAATATAAGTAATCTCCCCTTGTTCTTTTTTTTTTTTTTAAGTTATAAAATAAAGTCAGTTTTATCTAGCATAGCTTTTTATACTGTATGTATCTCCCCTAAACATTCTGGAATGTCCTAATGTAAGAGAGAAAGAAAAGAGTGTGACTCACTTGTACTGAGAGAGCTGAGACAAGAGCGATTGGGTGTAGTCACTTATTCCCATTTCCTTTTGGGTGTACCAGTACAAATAACACCTTGGGGCACTCTTCCCTTTCTAGTGGGGGAGCATCCCTGATTGATCATTTCCCTGGAACGGGGGGGCTTAGAAAGAAAATGAAGATCATCAGCCAGGTGCGGTGGCTCACACTGGTAATACCAGAACTTTGGAAGGTGGAGGCAGGAGGATCACTTGAGGTCAGGAGAGATGACCTCACTTGAGACTGGACTGGCTAACATGGTGAAACCCTGTCTGTACTAAAAATACAAAACATTAGCCAGGCGTGATGGTGGGTGCCTGTAAACCCAGCTACTCAGGAGGCTGAGGCCAAATAACCGCTTGAACCTGGGAGGCAGATGTTGCAATGAGCAGAGTTCATGCCACTGCCCTCCAGCCTGGACTACAGAGGGAGGCTCTGACTTAAAAAAAAAAAAAAAAAAAGAAGAAGAAAAAAAAAAAGAAAAGGAAAGGAAAAAAAAAGTTAAGATCAAACAATAATTCAGTTACCAAACTTTCTTTGTAAGCTATGTAAATTATTATTTTAAATGTTTAAATGGTAACAGAGGTTGGGAAAATGGATATGTCAATTACATAATGAGGAGCAATTCTCCGGGTTCATAGGCAGCTCAGTTCAACATACTGTTGGCTCTTGGCTGATTCTCTAATACAAGCCAAATGTTTGACTTCCTTTCCCCAGTGATGTCTCTTTCCAGCATAGTTGTTGAGATACCATCTTACACCAGTTAGAATGGCAATCATTTAAAAATCAGGAGACAACAGATGCTGGAAAGGATGTGGAGAAATAGGAAGGCTTTTATACTGGTGGGAGTGTAAATTAGTTCAACCATTGTGGAAGACAGTGCGGCCATCTCAAGGATCTAGAAATGGAAATTCCATTTGATCTAGCAATCCCATTACTGGGGGCATATACCCAAAGGATTATAAATCATTCTATTATAAATACATGCACATATATGTTTACTGCAGCACTACTCACAATAGCAAAGACTTGGAACCAACCCAAATGCCCATGAGTGATAGACTAGATAAAGGAAATGTGGCACATATACACCATGGAATACTATGCAGCCATAAAAAAAGATGAGTTCATGTCCTTTGCAAGGACATGGATAAAGCTAGAAACCATCAACAGCAAACTGACAAAAGAACAGAAAACCAAACACCACATATACTCATAAGTGGGTGTTGAGCAATGAGAACACGTGGACACAGGGAGGGGAACAGCAGACACCCAGGCCTGTCAGAGGATGGGAGGCTAGGAGAGGGTAGCAGGTGGTGGGAGGATAAGAAAGGGATAGCATTAGGAGAAATACCTAATGTAGATGACGGGGTGATGGATGCAGCAAACCACTATGGCACATGTATACCTATGTAACAAACCTGCACCTTCTGCACATGTACCCCAGAACTTAAAGTACATAAAAAAAAAAACTACAAAAAAATTTGTCTTCTTTCAACTCACATTGTGTGTAGACAAATTTTCTTCTCTCTTTTTCAATTCCCCAAAAACTCACATTGTATGCAGATTTTCTCAATTCAGTATCAGTTAGATTTATAGTAGCTTGCAAGGCTTATCCACTAGGTTGCACTGCCAATATCTAAAATGCAGCAAGACCTATATCAAGTACCTACCTCCCTCCCCCATTCCCTACTCCAAGGTTCCTCCTATCTTGAACTTAATTTTTTGATTTGTAGTACAACCTCCGTTTGAATCCGGGAATACTCATTGGCTGTTTTTCTCTTTATGTATAACATCAGCAACACACACATAGCTAAACCTTAGAGTCATTCCAAACGCTTAGCCACCATGAATATAAAGTGTTACCTTGGGAAAATAGTGCAAGACAAATTCATCCCATATTTTCAGAATTCTTATGGATTCCCTTTTGGAACTATGTATTCACAGGTCCTCAAATTCCTCTTAGATGAATTTAGAACTGAAGCAGCCTTTCTCAGGCTTAAGAGGAAAATATTAAGGTCTGTTAAATTTAAGGTTGCCAAAGTATTCCCAGATAGCTGTTCTATATAATCTAGAAGGATGCATGACACTTGTCAAGGTAATTTTTAAATTTGTCTATTATTAGGCATTAATCTATAAACCACAGCCTTAGGAAATTTATTGAGAAATAAGTCTAATAAAAAATGCATAGGAATGTTCTAACAAAACTTTTAGGTTGGTAGGAGACTCTAGAGATTAAACACTATGTCAGTATAAAGAAGCCACAGTGGTAACAGTAACAAAATGGAAATAAAATAAAAAAATAAATAAAATAAAAATATTAGTCTGTCTAGAGCTTTGGATAGAAAAAAAAACAAGACCTTAAGTCTCTGTATGGAGCACATTATGACACTGGCCCATATTTTTATGAAGTAGCTACTTTCTGCAGAGGATTTTATCCATAGAAAACAGCCAGTGCTCTCAGTTTATTCAAAAGCTAGCTAGAGATTTAAAATATAGAATACACACAGAAGCAAAACAAAAACCACAAACATACATCTAGGCTCATGACATATGTGGGGAGACAAACTAAGCAAAAGTTTACATCATTTTCTGATGGAAATAGGTCTTGTGCAAATTATTTAAAATTAATTGAAAAAGACAGAGGAGAGAATGGAAGTGAGTGAAAATATCACATGAGAGATCATGTTAAAATTTTTTCTAAAGGATAATGTCAACATTTGTGGATCATGAAGATCCTGAAGCCTAAGTGAAGAGCAAACTTATCCTTCTGGTATGTACTTTTCATTTAGGAATTTGTGTTTAACAATATGAATTAAAGCAGAATTTAAGAATTTAAAAGAGAAAATATTTCTCATGTTCATACAGTTTCAGCATTTCACATTAGTAGTTTCCCTGTACAGAAGCATGGTGAAGACAGACCAAAAAGATGAATAATTAGATTTTTGTAAATTCCAGAAAGCAACTTAGTACTACAAGCATAATGTAAAGGCTATAGTGCTTAGCAAAAATCTGTAGATTAATTCAAAAAAGTGGGAGAAGGAGAAAAATGCAAGAGAGAAGAAGGGAGAATATTACTAATAAATGATTAGGTGAGGAGTGTTCACTAACATTTGTAACTGAATACCTAAATGTATATATTTTAATTGGATTTCTGAAAAAGTAAGTTTGTATAAGACTAATTTAAAAATTTTTTTGCTCCTCTAATATAAAACTTTGTTATGAGCCATTAATTATAAGTAAAAAAAAAAGTATTGCTAAATTAAAGAGAAAATTGCAGAGATCAGGATATAATAAGACACTATTTTAAGCAGAACAAGTTTTGTTAAATTTTTAGTCCAAGAAACAAACAAAAAGTATTGACACCAAAAGCATTGAAAAGAAATACTTTCCTTTCCTTTTTCTTTATGAGACAATTTTTTAAAACTAGAACAATTTGTATGAAGGTGAACAGATACTTCATTTAAGGAAAATCTGGAAAAAAAGAAAACATGTATGTAAACTAACCAGATGTTTATGATTAGTTCCTAGTTAACATTACCCAGCTGGCTAAGGATGACTTTTATGGAGGGAGAGCATTGTAGAATGCCACATGTTTAAATAAATCATGAGTACAGCAGACATGATCCTGGGGCAAAAGAGCTACACATCCCATTTTAGGTAACCACTTCAAATCACACCATATAACATTAGAACAGCCATTACTCCCCAACACAGTATCTGTTTCCAGTTTCCTCCTACATTTTGACGGGCATTGTTATGTGTCAGCTTGCATTCTGTTTTCCAGTATTGTAACACATTGTATGGGTTTTTGTACCAGATGAAGTCTATTACAATATTACATATTAGTATCACTGGGTTGGGAAAACATATTCAATAATTATTTTGTATTAAATATTTTCTTTGGAAATAGGTTGTTGATAATTTGTTGAGATATCTGTTTCAACGTCCTGTATCCCAATATCAGTTATAAAGCCATTCCTAACTAAATGTGATTTAAATAAAGCTTTACATTTTCATTCCATTCAAACATTAAATATGTATATTTGAACACCAAATATTTAATTCAATGAAGAAGAAATACAAGAAGAAAGAATTATGTTGCTTCCTTAATACTGAATCACATTTTATGATGTTAAAAACTTTAAAATCATTTTAATGGCTGCATAATATTTAACCCATAAATAAGGTAAAAAATTAAGAAGATCTAAAGTATATATTTAAGTTTATTGGTTTATTAGTTATGACAAATGTACCATAATAATGTAAGATATTAACAATAAGGGAAACTTAGCACAGGACAAATTGGAATTCTACTGTCATTTTAACATTTTTGCATATCTAAAAACAGTGTCTCACTTTGTGACCCAGGCCGGAGTGCAGTGGCACAATCTCGACTCACTGCAATCTCTACCTCCTGAATTCAAGAGATTCTCCTGTCTCAGCCTCCCCAGTAGCTGAGATTACAGGCCCATGCCACCAAGCCTGGCTCATTTTTGTATTTTTAGTAGAGACATGTTTTTACCACATTGGCCAGGCTAGTCTAGAACTCCTGACCTCAAGTATTCCATCTGCCTTGGCTTCCCAAAGAACAATTCTAAAATAAAAAGTTTATCCAAAAAATACTTAACTATTTTAAAACTAGGCATAGCTAATGCTCGACTTACAACCACGATTGGGTCCGACAGACCGGTCGTAACACGATTTGGTCGTAAGTTGAGTAGGCTATATATACAGTACTGTGAAATGATGTTATAAAAATCTTTAAGACATATTTTATCATAATTTTATTTCATTATTGTTATATATCATAATTTTCTTTGTTCATTTTATGCCATTTGTGTCATCTCTACACCGTTTTGTTTCTTTTTTTTACATTCGTCAGGTTTAAGTAAAACACTGCATTACCAGTACAACTGGTTTAATATTTGCAAAACCTACAAAATTACAAAATACAGGTGTATACAAAAATACAAAATACAGGTGCAAAAAATACCATAGGAAACATTTTCCCAATTACAAAACATATCAAAATATATAAACATGTACAAAACATTTTATTGGCCGTTTTTGAATTTGATCTTCCATCCAAATATATAGCAATTTCTCCATTTCATGGATGGGCCCACTTCGTTGCTTTGTTATAACTGTTGATCGCATGGGTGCAGAACCTTTCACAGCTTCACAAATTCTTTCTTTATCTTTCAAAATCGTCAGCACAGTCGAGTGTGATAACTTCGTATCACGTGCGATCACATTCACTTTCTTTCCTCCTTCGTACTGCTTAATTACCTTCATTTTCGTGTCGACATCTATGGCCATTCTTTCCTTCTTGGCAGACTGAGGCATAGACAAAGACAATTTCCTCTTGGTAGACACCTTGGGAGGGGTTTGATGAAAAATATCCAAGACACAAAACACAAATTGCTGTACCAAGTCTGGGATAACAGTTGAAATGGTGCACGCGGAGATGGTAGTGCTGCCGGAAGCTGGTCCGCACTGTCGTACGCCCAGCTGGGCAACGTTTGCGCTGCCAGACGTGGAGCACTCGTGGCTAGCGACTGTAGTCGTAAAGTCGAATGGTCATAAGTTGCATAGGTCGTAAGTCGATCAATACCTGCATTTATTTTTTAATGCATCTTTATGAACATGAAGCTTTGTTTACTGTTTTTTTAATCGCTTCCTATTGGATTATTTCGTGTGTGTGTGTGTGTGTGTGTGTGTGTGTGTGTGTGTGTGTGTGTGTTGAGAAAGAGTCTTGCTCTGTCACCCAGGCTGGAATACAGTGGTGCAATCTCAGCTCACTGCAACCAACACCTCCTGAGGTCAAGTGATTCTAGCTTCTCAGCCTCCCAAATAGCTGCAATTACAGGCACACAGCACCACATCCAGCTCATTTGTATTTTTAGTAAAGAAGGGGTTTCATCATGTTGGCCAGGCTGGTTTTGAACTCCTGACCTTATGTGATCCATCTGCCTCAGCCTTTCAAAGTACTGAGATTATGGGTGTGAGCCAATGGGCCCAGCCTATATTATTTCTTGATGTTTAGTTATTATATCAAAGTATGACAATTATATACACATCAAGAGATCATTTTAGAGAAAAGTTGTATAGATTTACATTCTCACCATCAATGTATAAGATTGTCCTTCATTCTGTATTTTCCCCAATCATTTATTATGAAAATGTTTCAATGTACCACATAATAGAAATAACATTACCCTGAACACTGTATATCCACGTTCTAGATTCTCCCATTGGCCTCCACATGCTATGTCCATGGCTCTATCCATCTATTAATTCCTCATATTTGTATGCATTTCAAATAAATTTCAAACTCCTGTTCACTTTCCAATACATACCTCAGCATATATCATTAATCAGTTTAATATTTAAAATATTTTCATGTAAAATATACAATAAAACACCTAAACTTAATCATGTGCCCTTGACAAATGTATATACGTGTGTAACCAAAATCTCTCCTGAGACATAGGTCACATAGGTCATCACCATTACTCCTAAAATAGTCCTTGTGCCCCTTCCTGGTCAGTTCCCACAACTACCTGAGGCAACAACTGTTGATTTTTTTCATTACAGAATAGTTTTGCTTGTTGTGGATCCTAATGTAAATGAAGTTGCACAGTAGATATTCTTTTCTGTAAGATTTTTTTCACTCTATATAATATTTTGGAGTTTCATCTGTTACATGTTACCAGTATATTGCTATATTTTTCATATATATTATATAGATATAGATTATAAAGCCCACAAGACACTGTTATATGTTAAGAAAATAATGAAGAGAAATAATCTTTTATAATTACCATATTTAATGCTTTTTATATCTTGAAGATGAACAATATTATAGATTTTTATTTTAGAATTCATTATCCTGTTTATCTAGATGTGTGAAAAACATTATCTCCAAATACTGACAATTATTTTCTCCCTCTTAATATTTTATTTATTATATCTGTTTTATCTTTGAGGTGACTAAAATGTAAAGTAAAAAATGTGCTATTAACTATATTTGTTTAGTTTTTTTTTTTTAATCTCTGTTCTTGTTACCTATTGTTGCATGACAAATTATTCCAAAATATGTTGGTTTGAAACTACAACCTATAAATGTTCACAATTCTTGAAAATGACTGAACAATCATTTCAACTCACATAAAATTCACTGAGGTCCTGGATGGTGGGAAGCTACAATATGGCCTTATTTCCATGGCTGACAGGTACTACTGGTCACCAGCTAAGAGATCAGTTGTCATTGATTTTACTCTCCTCACTGACTGCATTCAAAGCCAAATGAGCACAAAAGCAGATGAGCTTCAAGGGAAGGGCAATTAAGCTTTACCTCCATACGAGGTGTGATTTGTGCACATAGGAAGGAAAGGGATTACTGGGAGCCATCACTGGGGACTAGGCACCATATCCTCTTAATCTTATGCCACTAAACATGTTGTTGATACAGAATACCCTTTTATTCCTAGTGTTCTAAAGAAGTAGTATAATTAATTTTGTCATGTGTTATTATAAAATGAATTTTGAGATCATACATTCTGGTAGATTTCATAATACTAAAACAGCTTTGGGTTGCTTAAGTGTGTGCTTAAACAAATGTTCAAGGAGAAATTAATTACAATTTTATACAAGTTGTTACAAAAATATAAATAGAACAAATGCTACCCAACATTTGCAAAACATAATAAATGCTTAACTCTGAATATCTTGTTTTATAGGATTAAAAATTTCCTATTATAAAATAGAAGACAAAACAAACCTTAAGTCCAAAAAAGTTTATGGATTTGATTAAAATGAATTAAGGTATCTAACAAAGCATGACATAGATAGAATTAATATACAAATACCAGATGAGAGGGAGAAGAAATTTGCAATATTTAAAACTGACAAGAAAATATCTTATCTAGAATGCACAAATCCACAGAGTAAGATAGCAACTCTATTAGTAAAATGGGAAACGATATAGTTAGTTTTTCAAAAAATGTAAATGAAAAGTTTAAAAGCACCAAAGGAAAGACAAGTGGAGATACAGGTTTGTGTAGTCATGCTGAAGTACAGTTTTGATGGTAGCACTTTATCAAATTAAGAATTCACAACTAGAGAATCCAAGTTTTGCTCCTGGCATAATATCCTAGAGAAATTGTCACACAGGTCTATAACAGAGACATATATGAAAATATTCTTCCTAGTAACATTGCTGTAGGATACAGAGAGAAGAAATTAGATGCTCATCAATGTAGATATGGATAAGTAAAATTTGGTGAACCACAATATAATCAAACAATTAGAGGCAATGAATGAAATATATAGGAAGGCACATCAAGAGACTTTTTGCATATCACTTATATGCTCTAAAGTATGTTAAAGAAAATAATAGCATATTAGTAAAAAGACTTATTTCAAATTTATTTGAATGTTGCCAGTAGAGAAGAATAAGGATAAAGGGGAATGGAACATAAAAAAAAAAGGGGGAGAGAAAGAAACTTTCACAAAAAATGATAATAATATACCATAAGGTATGGAGTGCTTAACTTGTTGCTTTTTTTTTTTTTGCATTCTTTGAATTTTTTTTTTTTAATCTAGGATATGGCTACATATTTGCATGCAATAATTTCCCAAAAAGAAACAAAAGTCAAAATTACCACATGTTTGATAAATTCGAATCTGGTTGCTACATAAATAATATTAATCATTCAAGTTTTGTTATTTTGTAATGTTTTGATTGCAACTAGCTATCTGATATAATAATTGATTACCATTAAATCAAAAAGTATACAAAATATTCTTTTTTAAAAATACACATTTAATGAAGAGACAAAAGAAAATTTTACTGGGTCAGTACAAATATTCAGATACTATTTATAAGATAAAGTATAATGCAAATAGCTACTAAATGGAAGTGAATTCAGCTATAGTTAAAAGTAATCATTTTCACTATCCTCTTTAATTCAAAGTATACTGTGGGAAAATTTAGAGAGGTGCTTTCCAAATTAAGTTCTTTCTTCTTTCTCAACGATGTTGTAACTCTATCTAAAAGGAAGACTGTATCAAGTTCCCTCCAATCACTTGGAAAGAATATTCTATGAAAGAGCATCAAAGCATTTTCATCTCATTGTGTAGCCTCAGACTCTCCCCTAAAAACTGTGTATATAGCACAATTTGAACCAAACACCAAAAAAGATCCTTTGTCACTTTTTCTGAAGAAAGAACTAAAGCTCTAATTTTATATTAAGTGACTACCTATTATATATTTTTTTTAAATTTCACAAGGGAAAATTGACTTTACTGGGAGAGTAGTGAAATTACAGTTATAACAATTTATTTAAAATTGAAACATTTTTCTATCAAAATCTGATTAGCTAAATACAATTTTTTGTATTGTGATGAATTGAAAGGGATTAGAATAAACTTTGCTCTCATCAAGGAAACTGATTATGTTTTGATTCTTTAAAATATATATAGTCAAAACCTATTTACCTTGCAAATCATTCTTCATATGAATAAAAACTGTTAACCCCTTCAGTTATAAACCATTGCCTATCATACAAATAACAAAGAAGCATGATTTGCTATGAAGAGCCCCACTTTTCTATGGAAAACTATCAAAATGACTTCATAGAGGTATGGGCATAATAAAAATGCAGTCCCCACTGTACCTGGTAGCAACATACATGAATTTCAATTACACAGATTAAATAATACCAGCCTCTCAGCAGCATAGTTCATATTTCAGTTACCGCATTATATTAACTGAGAACAATTGCAAAAAGTACAAATTTGACTGCTAGCTCTTCAGATCACAAATCCCTACTATGTGATAACAGATATCCATCATGATTAGTGACCAAGCATGTCACTGATTTTGCAGTGTGCCAGGGCTTGGTACCTATGTTCAATTCAATCTCAGACAGCTAAGCATGCATCTCCCTCTGTTGCCCCTTGTTTCTCACGGACAAATCCACCAATGTGCCACTTTACAAAATGAATCATTAAAAGAAATAGGTCAATAAAGATGAAAGTGCAGTAACAGCAAAAATGATAATGCTAGAAAAGAAACCTGAATCAAATATAAATGGAATTATAGAAGAGCTAATTGAATGTGAGCATGTTGGTATTTGACATTTGAGACTCTAGATACACAGCCAGAGGAACTCAGGGAAGACAAATTTATCAACGTAAATAAGGAAATAGTTGTGACAAAAAGGATCATCAGGTCTCAGTGGAAGTTATGCTACAAAACCACTTCACATTAAAGGGACTCTCAAATATTTCATGACATTGTAAGTACAAAGAATACAATGTTGGAAGCTGATCTAAGCTCAGAAATAAATATGACAATTTATCAATGAATAAAAAAATGATCATTCTATAGGTATTGTCAAGTATATGATGAGAAGGCAAGCAATATTCAATATATTCCTGATAAGTTATTTGCAAAGAAAACATTTTAGTTCTCATTGTTTCTGATCTTTTGAATTATAATATACTAAAAATGTTAGTTTTGCTATTTTTTATTTCCTGATATATATGTCAAATTTTTTAATATTTTTCATTTTGTATATAAATTTTTAAAGATTATGATTTTTTCCTATTGATTATTAAAAATCACTTTCAACATGTCAGCTAGCACAGTAACATTTACAGTTCACACTATCTAAAGTGAAGTTTGCTTGTATTTTGTGCATACTGTTTAATAGTTTACAAAATAACTTTTAGGAGAGAAAACTGATGATCTTCATTTTATAGCTGATGTAACCAGTTGAACTTTTGTTACATATCCAACATAAACATTCTGGTAAGAAATAGAATTAGGCCCCATTGCAAACATGAAGTTGTTTATTTGCATTATTATCTATTCATATTCGATTGTATACCTACAATGTACTAGAAGCAGTGATCACCACTATGAACAATAGCGAACACTATAGAGTTTTATTTTCCTTGTAAGCCTTGCTACCTTATGTCCATCTCTGTTTCTTACTTCCACATGGAAAAAACTAAATTCTGTTGAAAAAAATTCGATGGCAAGAAAGTAACACACAATATTAGTCATTTTGTTCAATATGTCCTATGTATATTTTCTCAATTTAAGCCTGGAGCTAATATTCCTCTTAGGCCAAAGATGATAACTTGTGTGACAATAACGTATACGTTTAACCAACTGTATATAATTTTTTTCATCTTGCTATTTGGGTGTTTATTTAAAGTATGATGTGGCACATGCTTTTATTCATATTAAAGAAATGTATTCTGATCTTTATCTCTAGGTGTAAGTCTCAAGTATATTTCAAAAAGAATGATAAAAGTTTGTGAATTTAATATATCTGGCACTATACATTAAACATGATACCAAATTTTTGACTTATGACTAATTAGCCTACAATTGCAAATATTTTTCTATTTAAGAAATAAAACATTTAACTCAAATTTCAACAATTAAGATGAAGCAAGTTTCAACTGATTATAAAATGTTCAATCATCATTGGGCTCTATTATAAGAATGAGTAATTTAAAATAACAATATACCATGTTTCTATAGTTTCTCAACACCCAATTCTCTGCTCAGAGGCAATATTGGAAGGTGATGCCACTCAATGTATTCACAGTGATAACTCCTATATAAATATCCTATATGTGTATATATGTATGTGCATATGAAACTATATACATATATAAATATATATGTAGAGAGTAGTCAGACATGTTAAAAACAATCTGAACGCAACAAAATATTTCAATATATATAGATACACATGCTGTTTCAGTTAAGCAACAATATTGCTGCTATAAGAAATTATCTAATTTATGGTCATTTTTAAATTTGCCATATAATGAGTATATTTGATACTTATAATAAGCCTAGACAGGTAATTATTTTCATTCATATTTCCTTTTCAACAATAAACTCACATTGTGTTTTATATTACTTATTTCATATTTTCCAAATATTAGAATCTCTATTTAGTTATGTTTTTTCAGAAACTTTGTGTTCATTCTCATACCTATTAACTGATTCCCTATATCAAAATCCATTAACATAATATTGACAGTAATGGGAGAGTCAAATTTTGCATTCTCATGTAATATTTTAACTTTAAAGAGTATCCATATTCTTTTTTTTTTTTTTTT
>NW_016107332.1:5219447-5283846 GCF_001604975.1 Cebus imitator
CTCGATCTCTTGACCTCGTGATCCACCTGCCTCAGCCTCCCAAAGTGCTGGGATTACAAGCGTGAGCCACCGCGCCCGGCATCCATATTCTTTGATATTCAATATCACGTATGTTATGTAGGATAAGCATTATCCTTGACTAAGGGATGAGTTTAAAACAAATAAAACCTTTTAAGTGACTAAAGGACATTGCCAAGATCGGAATCTGTAACTCTTTATATGTGGTCTCATAAATTTTTTACTGTAATATGTAAATTATAATTATACTTTTAATATTTTTAAAGCCTCTTGTATCAAACCCATAAAGGTAGTTCATTTTATTCATCATACGTTCATTTAAAAATTCCTGTTGTATTCAATCACTATAACAGATCGTGAAAATGCAAAAGTGAATAAAATAGAGTTCTTACCTAATGAATATAGTCAATAGGATAAATGAATACATGTTTTTATTTAACCAGACCAGTACTCTCAGTTTTCAAGGGAAATCTTTCAAAAATAATGTTCGTTCTACTGTTAATGGAACTAGAGGAAGTACTCCTAAAAAAATGAAGGCAGCTGAAAAAGTACACATAAGACAGTGTCTCAGTCCATTCAGGCTGCTAAAACAAACATGATAGACTTGGAAGTTAACTTATAAGCAACAGAAAACTATTTATCACAGTTCTGGAGGGTGCAAAGTCCAAGATCAAGTAGATTTGGCATCTGGTGAGGGTCTGTTCTGGGATGGAACTTTCCCACTGTGTCCTCACAGTGGAAGGGTGAAGGCAATTCTCTAGGGCCTCTTTCATAAGAACACTAATTCCATTTATGAGAGCTCCATCCTCATAACTTAATCACTTCTGGAATGTCCTACCTCCTAATACCACTGCATTGGTGATTAGGTTTAGACATATAAATTATGAGCTTGCGTAAACATTCAGACCAGTACAGACAGGGTTTTTAAGAGTACCTCAGAATAAGGGTCTGAACCCCTGATTGTTTACAGTGACTGAATCAGTCATTTGATATTCATCCTAATTAAAACTTTTTCTCTGTTCATTGCTCCTTTTGTACATCTCCTCATCTTCTCTCCCAAGAGCCACCTGCCTGGTCAGTGAGTAACTATCATCTCTTTCCTTTCTAATGCACAACTCATACAAGCCATAATTAATGTGTGATATTTCAATTGTTAGTTTTTATAGATGTAGACAAATATCAGCTGGTTTGAAACTGAGATATCGCAATCATTTAATCTTTCATTTAAAGCACATTTTAAACTTTGGTGCCTGTGAGTTAAAAGGTTAATACCTTGACTTGTGTGTAGCTCCCTTTTCAAAATGGTCTTGTTTTTGTCCTAAGTTGGTATCTATTTCAATATGCTTTATAGCTACTAGGTAAATATGGCATTCAGATTTGATCCCCAAGGGAACAGAAAGCTACTGACGTAGTACTACCACAAATAATAGACATTTGAAATAGCTTCCTTTTTGAGACTTGTCTTTTAAAGTTTCTTATTTTTTTTCTGTAATGAAGCCAAAGAATGCTGCTCTTGGTATATTCATGTAAGTAGAAATAAATTATGTCCCAATTATATTTAAACTTCTCTTTTATAAGATTATGTAAATATTTATATCTCATAGACAAAATTATTTTATCATGTTAATAAGCAAATGTGTGTTTGATGAGGGTGGAGAAGTGACAAAAATATAAGAATGTCAGGAATGGAAATTATACACTCAGCCTTTGTTTATGAATTTTCATTTATGATGCACAATGTTTGTACATAACTGTTGAACATAATTACTTATTTTAAATCTTAACTGACCTGTAGTTTTGTCCTCATATATTTTATTGTATTTTTCTTATTCATATGTCTATACTTAATAAATTCACTTAGAAGTACATGCTGCTATAACCAGTAATATCCCCATACTTAGAAAATCAAAATAGAATATGCTAATTAAAATAACACAAGTAGAATTTCTGGTGCAATGACATGAAACTAAAGCAAACAGTATGGCTTCATTTGCTAATTGGCTAGTTAAGTTCATCCTCCTGGGAGAGGTTTACCAAAATGTGTATGAAAAACTTTTCTGCCACAATAATGTCATCATCCTAATTCTTTCAGACTGATGGGAACTAGAAGCAACTTTTCCTTCCCAGGGTGTGGCAAATGTGAAACTTTAAGCTGATTAAAAACAAAAACATCTTTTAAAACCATAAATTTTGTCTTTAACAGCTGTGGAACTAATTGTTCTCCATAGTGAGACAAGCAAGAAAATGAGAAAAAAAAAAAAGATTCTTAACACTGCTAGTGCCTTCTTATTTAATATTATTTCTATTATTAATTGTTGGCCTTTTTCATCAAACTATAAAAATTCAGTTTCTTTTTTCTTTTGTCAAGTAACAAAAAAAAGAGAAAGAAGAAAAATCAGAAGAGAACGGAATATAGTGATTAGAGGAAAGTATATTTTTAAAAATAATAACCTACTTTCATGTGGTATGAATTGTGATGTCAGAAGTATATAAAAGTCAAGGATACAAAGAAGGTTCAGCTTAACTTTTTCTGTTAGAGACAAAATGACAACTACTATTAGGCCAAATAAAAACATATATTCATTCAACTATTTATTTATTTCCCTCCTTATTTCACAAATCATTTCAGATAGGTATACTTAGTGCTGGATATGAAAAACATTATGTAAAGAAATGAGTTTTATTTTTTCTTTTTGCTCAATGCTGCATAGGATCAGTTATGAAATGCCAAATAATATATTCAATATCCATGGCAGGATATGTTTCACAAATGTCCGAAATCTAGCACCAAATGCCATTACTGGACAGGAAATGAGAGCTTTGGTTAAGCAGGTCTAGAGGAAAATAGTATAAATTATATACTTGCACATTAATTAAGAGCAGTTAAAGGTTATTTGTGTAAATGGCTTCCATACCACTAGATGCTGAATGATAGGGGTTGATTGGATTTATCAATGATTTTCAATCACCTGACCCTTAATTACAGACTGCTCTCCAAACCTATAGTTAAGAGTATTAAAGTGAATGTTCCTGTCATCTGAATCATGGTGTGGAGTTGTTTGGGTCACCAGGTTAAAAGGGAATTCATTAGATAGACTTCAGGGAATAATGTTGGTGATCACTTTCTCTATTTACTACTGTTGTATTGAACAAGTTAACATGTACATGAATAGCTTTTCATTAAATGGCGAAGCTAATTTAAAATGAATGCTCCTGAAGCTAATTTAAAATGAATGCTCCTTTATAATTGTAAAAGTGAAACTGACCTCATTACTCTTGGCTTTTCTTATATCATTTTGCTGGATTAATTTTATTATAGTGTGTAATTACTTGGGCATTACATCTGGAATAAAATAACTCTGTTTATCATAATAACTTTGAAATATTTTATCAATCCAAGGACACAACATATAAAACAGGTTTTATTTTTTTGAGAGTTAGAAACATAAAATGTGTCTCACTTCTAAGGAAAATTCTTGCCTAGGATTTCAAGGACTTATCATCAGGACATTAATAAGAGAAAATATGTGATGGTGAGTTGTTACAGGAATGTGAAATGATTTGGAAAACTTGTCTGGATATGTTGGGAAATCCAGATACTGTACAGAATGCAAACCAAAACATCCCCACCCCTTCCCCACCTCACATATGTCCCCACCCAAAAGATGTTGAAAACGATGGAACATGCTTTAAATATAATTGAAAACTAGACAGAGTATATTTGTGTGTGTGTGTGTGTGTGTGTGTGTGTGTGTGTGTGTGTGTGTGTAAACAGAATATGTATATATGAATCCTAAAAAGTAGGTCATATAGAATTAACTTAATATTTTTCTTGATTCTTGTGATTCTGTTCCTTATAGTAATAAAATATACGGAAACACTTTAATGAAAATGTGCAATGTAAATAAACTACTCAACGACAAAATTCAAAAACAAAATGATAAACTAACCTGGTAAGCTCATGTCTTCCTCTATGCTTGCCACTACTATAAATGTTTTAGATTTCTATTGACAGACACATGAAGATTAAAATCCCAGTTTCATACATATTATTTAATACTATGGTTTTATTGTGTGATAATCAGTGTTTCTGAATCTGTTTCAAATTACAAACAAGTCTCATAGACATTGTGCTCCAGAGAACATACCAGTAACACACAGCAGGATAATATCAAAATGGAAGATTTCATGATGAGAACTAAATAAAACTCCATGTGGAAATGCAAACCTCCCTGATAGGATGGGAAAATATTGTGCTAACACTGCAACTATATCCAATATAAAATCTATCTTAGAAAACTTTTAGCTTTGAGAAAATTATTTAGGAGATTATTGTGCCTTATTTCCAAATGCATAATTCTTCAAATTCATAACCACTAACTGCAATGAGATAGTTAATTAGTTCCTAACATTTTGCCCACTTCCTTTTTTGGGAAAAAATAAACACAGATAAGATCCATACTTTCTGAAAGAAGTTCCAAGTAAAACACAGCACGAGTAGGACAAAAATAGCAAAACAGAAGTTCTTTGATACTTTGGGAAGTTTTTCTCTCATTAAGCAGCACATCAAGTAAATAATGTATTCATAAGATGTTATAAGAGAAAAAATATGTTATGAAACCTTAATACTGTACATAATTTTTTTTTCAAGATTGAAATTCTGCTAGATTTCCTCCATTAAATATATCTTACCTACCTGGCCCATTTACATGTTAATTATATCTAATTCAACAGTATATTTGAGCATAGGGGAAATTTTCTGTTGGAAAACCCAAGTGATAGAAAAGTGAACAGCTTTCCAAAAGATTTCCTCTTAGGTATTCAATTCCCAGTTCAGTGGCTTCCTTAATATCTTTTATAGTTATGGGTTTTATTCGAGGCAGAGTCTCGCTCTGTCGTCCAAGCTGGAGTGCAGTAGCGCGATATAGGCAAACTGCAACCTCCGCCTCCTGGGTTCAAGCTATTATCCTGCCTCAGTCTCCTGAGTAGGTGGATTACAAGCGCCTGCCACTGCTCCATGTTATTTTTTATATTTTTAGCAGAGATGGGGTTTCACCATGTTGGCCATGCTGTTTTGAACTTCTGACCTCGTGATCCTCCCGCTTCAGCCTCCCAAAGTGCTGGGATTACAGGCGTGAGCCACCACGTCCAGCAAGTTACGTGCTTTTTATGCAGTAAGTATTCTGAAGCATTCCTCCAAATATAAAATGTCAGCATCATAATGGAGTAACATACATGTCAAGTAAAATGCTCTTTTAATAATTTATTGTTTTCTTTTTTTTTAGAGATGCATCTGTAGTAAGTGCGGTAAGCTTTCTATTAAAATCCCATTCAAGGAATCTTTCTGTAGGTCTAGTTTCAAAGTTAGTTATTGGATTTTTCCTTATATATCAAATACTTTTAGGTATAGTTCAAACTTTATGCCCAAATTGGTTTACTGATATTGTAATTATTCAGTTTTTTTCAGACACTCATTTTGTACATATACAGTCATAAATATTTATGTATACTGCATAGGGTCCTAATGTAGAATTATAAATTTAGTGCCCAAGAGGTACATTCACAATTTTGTTGTTAATTTGAATCTATAAACAAGAAAAAATAAACTTAGAAACTTCCGTTCTATGTAAAATTATAAATCTTAGTTTTTTAATAAACTCAGAAAAAATTCAATGTTTTTAGATTTCAAACTAAAATATACACTTTTATGAGTAAGAAGATAGTATCACTTCAAATTACCTACTAAACTATAAGGGCTCATCAAGGAAAATATGAACAAGGATATTTCTACCCCTTTTGTTTATAGCTAAGTGTTTTCAAAATTCCTCTTAGTCCTGAGTTAGAACACTACACCAAATAAGAGCATACGTTTTTAAATTTAAATTTAAAAATTAAACAATATAATTTTAAATGTAATTTAATTTAAAATATTAAACACTCTGGAAATCTTTGAGAAGAGATATTTAATATTTTGCAAGCATATTTTTAAAATAAAAGGTGCATCCCCTTAAAGTTTACTATTGTAATAACTCTGTTTAATTAGGAATTCCCTGACTCTACAATGATTGGTTAAAATATCAAATTAATTAAAACATTTGAACTATTTTCCAAGCCATAATTTGATTTTGCTTATTCTTTTATTATTTAACTTGGTACCCTGACTGTTCCACTGCACCATCCCTTCTTCTGTCTTCCTATAGATTCATAGACTTTTTTTTCTGTGATGGAGATTAAAATAATAGGACTTAATGTTTTATGTAGTTAACATGTTTTAAATACTGTTCTAGAAAGTAGCATTCTATATCTTTTGAATTGGAAAAATTTGATTCAGCATATGTAGAGTGTGGTATTAAGAGGAGGGAGGGAAGAGAGAGAAAGATACTGAGACATATCGATATAAAAACAATTATTAACTGTACTCTGTGGCATCCTAATTCATCTTGAGTCTTATAAGTTTGTCTCTGTTGTTGTCAAGGAGAGTTCAAGTGTAAACAGAGACAAGTTGAGCCCACAATCCATTTTAAGGATCATAAGACTTAGTACATTAATGAAGAAGAGAAGTATTAAGCACGTAAGAACACATAAAAATTGATTAAAGTATCTTCAATTGCTTATTTAGGCAAAAAAAGTAGAAGAATAAAATGAATAACTTTACAAAGATTGTATTAAAAATGCTGCATTCATTGTTGAACTATTAATATTTTGCTTCTGTCCCTTTAATTTTTAAACTTAAAAATTTTAAACTACATTTGAAATTTTTCTTTTGCAATAGTGTATACAAAACTTGCCAGTAGAAAAATAGGTTTTATAGAGCCTTAATTTTAAAGAGTAATTACTTAAATGTTTTATAATTTCAAAATACCTCCAAATAATCAACATAAAAATTAGAGCAAACTTAAGGAAGCCTATTTATTTACAGCATAGTTGGTCAATGTAATCATTTAGTGTCCATTACATTTCATTTAGTGATGTGTTCTGTTAAAACAAAAGAGGAAATACAGTGTATTTCTTATTTTTTAGGAATATACCATTTATTTGGGTAAGTTATTCACAGGGCCATATACATATGCAAATATTAGCTTTCTCTTGTAAGGCAGAGAACTAATTTGTAAATTTTCTAAGTCTCATATACTACCTATGAGTCTCACTTTTCACAACAGATACATTTTTAAAATACTGGTATAAATTTAATTTATCTCAATTAAATATCCTGTTTCAAAAGCAGGATATGAGACTGGCACCTCAAGGCACTCAATTTATTATTTATATAATGTAAAAATTCTTTTACAAAGAGAATTATCTACGAATTGATTTTTAACTGTGTATTTTTATCAATTTCTTAACACACATCTAATTAAAAGCAAATAGGTTATAAACTAAATCTACATATGATTGAAAATAAAATAAAGCCATTTACTTCTATAATTTTAAGATACAATAATCCATTTGGTTTACTCTATTAAAAATATGTAATAAATTTATGATAAAGGAAGCCATCACTTTAATAACATGATTTTGTCTTCTAACACTTCAAAGGCCTTATAACTCTCTAATTTGTATCTTTTGTTTTAGTGTCACAAAAATCAAGTCAACAAATTTTCATTTGTAAATATAATTGCCACCATTGCATCCTCCTAAACAATAATAAATTTTATTGTGATATTTAACTACTAGGAATTGTGGATGGTTAGTTACATAGTATTTATCAAACTGTCCTACTATATCATCTGGATTATTGGCATAAAATGGATTACATGTCTAATTTACCAAGATTTAAATTTTTGTCTTAAAGAAGGTAAGTGAAATATAAAGCGTAATTAAGACCCATAGGAGTAACACTTGAATATACATTTTTATTGTTAGCAAGTCTTGGCATATACTTCTTTTTTAGCTAGATAATATCAGCTTTCCTATATATATTTAAACTAATTTTTAGAGTTGGCTTGCTGTTGATTATACCAATAGTGCTTCAGCCCTCTGTCACTAATGTGTATTTGCACAGACGAGTCAGATGCATACAGGACTCCCTCAGAAAGAGGATGTAACAGTTCTAGAAGTCCAGAGTTTGGGCCTTGAAAGATCTAAAGCAGCAATTCTTAGAAGTTAATGTGCATAAGAATTAGCTGGAGAACTTGCTGAAATGTGCATTCTGATTCAGTAGATCCAAAATGGGGCTTGTGGTTCCGCATTTTTAACAAGCTCCGAAGAAATGCAGATGCTATTGACTCTTTGACCAAACTTTGTCTATGCCATTTTATTTTACAAATAAGAAAACTCAGTCCTGAAAAGTCTAAATTTTCAAAGCTGGGCTTGGTACTTAAATAAATAGAAGTCCACCATAAAAAATATATATATATATACCCTGAGGTTATACCTTCCTTCACATGTATACTTTCCTTATTGGAAGATCCTGAAAAGCAGTAATTACAGGTTGAACCTATTTTCTTCAGCCACAATACCTACCACAGGGTTTTATCTATAGTGGCGTTTATTGAATAAATACGACTTGAAGGAATTAAACATCAGACGTGTTGTCTTTGTTTTCATCTCACTAAGTAGCTACAATCCAGCTTTAATCCCTGCCTGAGCAGCTTCTCTTCCAGTGTTCATATAAGTGGCAGGACCTTATCCCCACAGCTGCACATGGCAGGAGCTAGGAAGCCATCCCTGGCATGCTTTTGTCCCCAGACATTGAATATATGCAAAATGCCTGTTGACTCCACAGAGAAGATATATCTTACATTTATTAACTTCTCTGTATTGCCACTGCAGCCTTCCCAATCCAAGCCTCCTTCATTTCTCCCCAAACCATTGGCTTCCTTCATTTTTCTATTGAATTAAAAACTACCCAATCATTTGCTCAATTCCATTTTTGACATCTCCCCCATTAACTCTCCTCACAGCATTATATAAATATTCTTGCTATATTAACTGGATGTTGTCACACTCTTAAAATTTTTCAAATCTACCCTATCTGGATACTAACGCATCCAGAGTCCCTTCCTTTATCTAGCATGTCCAAACCTCTCAAGCCTCACATCGCACTAACCTCACTCAACTCAACACTCCGACTCGGGCCTTTTTGGTGCCTTAGCCTTATGTGCTCTCTGTTCCCTCAGCCTAAAATGCTTTTGTTTTTGAGACAGAGTCTCACTCTGTCTCCCAGAGTGGAGTGCAATGGTGCAATCTTGGCTCAATGCAACCTCCGCCTCCTGGATTCAAGTGATTCTCCTGCCTCAGCCTTCCGATTAACTGGGATTACAGGCGCGGGCCACCACTCCCAGCCAATTTTTGTATTTTTAGTAGAGACAGAGTTTTACCATGTTGGACACTGAACTTCTGACCTCAGGTGATCCGCCCGCCTCGGCCTTCCAAAGAGCTGGGACTACAGGCATGAGCCACCGTGCCCAGCCCTTAAAATACTTTTTTGTTTACTTTTTACCATACACCTGTACTTATCTTTCAATTTAAATATTACATATTCAAAAAGGCCTTCTCTTATCTCTCATCCTACATATGACATCTTGTTCTCATAATACTTCACACTTTAAAAAATCACTTCTTATGGTCATGGTCTTCATATGTGTTTATGCAATTTCTGCACCTCCCAGTAAGCTGTAACCTCCATAAAGCCTACAAATCTGTTTTGGTCACCCTTTTACTCTCACTTTATTCTAGCTCATGAAAAATGCTTACTTAATAAGTGAAGTGACCTGACCAAGTTAGGCAGCTGAGAGCTTTCTATAGATATTATGGGAAAAGATCTCCCATGCCAGTGTTTTAGTGATTATGCAAATAGGCAATCAGAGGAAGAGGAAAGCCAGAGATAACGGAGATGAAGAACAGTTTATTACCTCAATTCACATGGACACATAAACTTTACATAGCCAAACACACTAAATGTTTGTGTGCCCCCAAAATTCATATATTAAAATCCTAATGCCCAGTGTTGTGATATTACAGGTGAAACCTTCGAGAGGTAATTAGGTCATGAAGATGGAGTCCTCATGAGAAGGATTAGAAGAGACAGGACAGAGATGATTTTACTCTCCCATGTGAGGATATGATGGGAAGACAGCCATCTGCAAGCTAAGAAGAGGGCCCTCACCAGACATTATATGCCTGTCCCTTGAACTTGGTCTTCCTAGACTCAGAACTATGAGAAATAAATATTTAAGCCACCATATTGATAGCATTTTGTTATAGTATCCCAACAACTAAAACACACGTGTGCTTTCACACCACCACCACAATTAACAACACAAAACCCTGAGTGCTGTATCTAAAAGAAAGTCATCTAACATTCTGGGATTCATTTGCCTCATCTATCAAGTATATTTATATCAAACTATACTGTAACATTTGAGGGTTTCTAAGACTACAGACTGACCAAGTGGATGGCTCTTTTCCACACAATAGCAATTTTACCTTCATTACAGTTTTTGTGCTTTGAATCTTATGCTGTTTCACTCTTGAGAACCACATTTTAAAGTAAAAATAACCCTTGTGAAGGGCTGAGTCATAGCCATTATTCATAAACACTTTATCAATTACTTCAATGACATCCAGGGAAAAGAGGAGTGCTGTACCTACTGTCACCCATACTTTCATCTGTTTGGAGTGCTGCGTGGCAGTTTGAACCACACCTTCGTTCTTGGAGCCTTCACTTCCCTTAGCTACCATATCTCTGCTGGTTCTTTGACTTATGTAACCACTCCTTGTCACAGTTTTTATGCCAATTAAAAGGGACACAATGTTCCTTTTAGAAATCATGAGTAGTATACAGTGTGTATTATATCCATAAGTAGGTATTAAGAAACTAGCTCATTTAACCTAATTAGCTTGTGCTCAGCAGGAAAATAATTTGGCTCATTCTTAAAATGTGGAGTGATTATGTGAAATTATTGTTTAAAGTCACCTAATTTTCATTTCTAAATGACATATTGCCTTTTGTACATATGTTAAAGTGGATATTCACGGATACTGAGCATGTCCTTACCTAGAGACTTGGCATTCATAAAAGCCCATCTGTGCTATCATGAAGCATGTTAGTCAGTGTCGAAAAGAAAAAAATTACTAAATTCAAATCTAGGAAAGGGAATAGGTGTAGTATTTGCAGAGAATTAAAAGTAAAAGTCTTTGGGGGCATAAATGTTATAACATTGACTTCTCAGTTTCCTTATTATTAATTTTTCAAGTAACCTTGACCATCTAAAAAGAAAGAGCACTTTCTGAATCATATTCAAGGTACCAAGCTTATGGCATCTCAATTTAAAATAACTTCCTTATTTGGCTAATATTCAGAATCTACAAAGAACTTAAACAAATTTATAAGAAAAAAATAAAAAACAACCTCATCAAAAAGTGGGCAAAGGATATGAATAGATACTTCTCAAAAGACATTTATGCAGCCAACAAACATGAAAGAAACCTCATCATCACTCATCATTAGAGAAATGCAAATCAAACCACAATGAGATACGATCTCATGCCAGTTAGAATGGCAATCATTTAAAAATCAGGAGACAACAGATGCTGGAGAGGATGTGGAGAAATAGGAATACTTGTACACTGTTGGTGGGAGTGTAAATTAGTTTAGCCATTGTGGTAGACAGGATCTAGAACCAGAAATGCCATTTGACCCAGAAATCTCATTACTGGGTATATACCCAAAGGATTATAAATCATTCTACTATAAAGACACATGCATATGTATGTTTATTGCAGCACTGTTCACAATAGCAAAGACTTGGAACCAACCCAAATGCCTATCAATGATAGACTGGATAAAGAAAATGTGGCACATATACACCATGGAATATGATGCAGCCATTAAAAAGGATGAGTTCATGTCCTTTGAAGGGACACAGATAAAGCTGGAACCATCATTCTCAGCAAACTAACACAAGAACAGAAAACCAAACACCTCATGTTCTCACTCATAATTGAGAGTTGAACAATGAGAACACATAAACACAGGGAGGGGAACATCACATAACAGGGCCTGTCATGGGGTGGGGGGCTAAGGGAGGAATAGCATTAGGAGAAACACCTAATGTAGATGACAGGTTGATGAGTGCACCATACCACCAAAGCACATGTATACCTATGTAACAAACCTGCATGTTCTGCACATGTACCCCAGAACTTAAAGTATAATAAAATAAAAAATTAAAAAATCCTCCTTATCAAAATCACTTAATCTTTCTACAATGTGTCTCATGAAACTAGTCAATGGCATTTGCACTAAATCTTGTGCTCACGATAATATGTTACTCTATGTCCTAAGTATTCCTTAACTGGAGAAAACTGCATCTTCTTTGCCTGTCTCATGGACTTTTTTTTTTAGAAGGAGTTTCACTCTTGTTGCCCAGGCTGGATTACAATGGTGCGATCTCAGCTCAGTGCAACCTCCGCTTCCCAGGTTCAAGTGATTCTCCTGTGTTAGCCTCCCAAGTAGCTGGGATTACAGGCATGTGCCTCCACTCCTGGATAATTTTGTATTTTTAATAGAGATGGGGTTTCACCATGTTGGTCAGGCTGGTCTCAGACTCCTGGCCTCAGGTGATCCACTTATGAACATGTTGTAATCTCTTAGGTAAATTTTCTTTCAAAGCTATCAAAATTCTACGTTTGAAATCCCAGGGCTTAGCTGGCTACAGATTCAGAAACCAGACTATCAGGTTCAAATTATAGATTTACTTCTTATTGATCAAATATTATTGGGCATGTCTCACACTTTTTTAGCATCTTCATAAGGTTACTGTAAAAATTTAAAAACTGAATACAAATAAAGTCTCTTTGTGTTCCTAATTGTGCTTGTTCTGTAAAATGAGCACTTCTTAGCCAATATTTCAAAGGAGCACACTAAGATTTCCTAAACTAAAAAATTAGTATACCAGCAATGGCACTTACATTTTAGGAGCATCTCTTTAAAAAAAAAAAAAAGGTAAGTAGCTCTTTGTAATATTTATTCTTGGTAATAGGTGTTAAATAATGCCACCATATTGTATTAAGAGTAAATATTAGCTAATTTTTTCCTATCACATTACAAGGCTAGATGTTATATCATACCCTTTTGAAATGTGCTGTAGGAATCCAAAAGCTCTTTCTTACTTAAGAAAACATTAATTTCTAAACAGATGCAAATATATTTACAAAAACAGGGCATTTAAATCACAAACTAAAGCTCTTATATTTAGTACTTGAGAGATAAATGTTAAATCATGTAATTTCATAACATTTTGTTATACTTTGTATTCAAAGAAGTAATATACAGTGATAATATTGATAGTAAATAATCTCTTGAGCATTCACTATATATTAAATGCCATTTTGGTATAATCATGTGAACTCCGTGACTTAATGCCATACAATTGTGATCCTCAACTAGTGAGTAAAGGAGTGAGGATTAAACCCAGATTGTACTACTCTAAAGTACCAGAAGTTAACTTACACTATAGACAGGAGAAATAACTGCATCTAAGAGAGCGCAGTCTGGTCTACAGCCTCGTTGTTGGTTGGCTCCACACTCTACTGGGCCAGAGGTGCAAAGAGAAGCCCTGAAGTAGGGCACGGTTCTGGGTGAGCCATGTACAAGGGCTGAATATCTTCTCTGTTTTCATGGTTTCTTCTCTCACTTCTGTGAGTCTCCTATGGATAACTTCCTCTCCCAATACCACCCTGTGATAGTGTCATTCAATAAATGAAACCTGTGCTACCTTCCTATTGAAAAAGGACCATTCTACACTTGTCTCTCCCCAAACGCCCTCCCTTTCCTTGGGATGTTTTGGATTTGGAAGTTCAGGTAAACTCTGCTCCAAAATTTAGGAAAGTTCCTTTCTTTCACATGCTACATTTTTCTCCCACAGGCTTTGTTTTTAATCACTCTTTGAGCCCAATCAAAACTAATGGTGTTAATCCTTCCAATACAAAAATTAGAGAGGTCAGATGTCAATGACAAACACCTACATTTTGTACTGAGCTAAGCGGACAAGAGGCACCTTGTGGCCCACTGCTGATCCAGGACGGTTTACCTGAAAATTACACAGGAGTTGATATCAAAGCCCAATTGAAAATTAAGAGAGGGTTTTTTGTTGTTGTTGTTTTTGTTTTTGTTTTTTCTCTGATCTGCTCTGTGCGCACATCCTCTGAGGATCATTTTGTAAGTGACAGAAGCCAAGGCAGAATTTGGGTTCAGGATTCATGGGCAGGATTTTGACCATCTGCCTCTCTTTTTCACCATGTTATCACCATAAGCACCCATCATGCCTATAGTAACTGTTTTCTCGTGATAGCTTAATGTGTGGTCTCATTTTGGCATTGTACTTAACCACAATAGCAGGGCGAATTAGCAGAACACCACATAATTTGTCCTATTGCTCAGAAGCTTCAAGACTCAAATGTGGATTCTACCCTTAATCATTCCATATCTTCTTAAACAATACTGTATGATATGTTTTAATGTTATTTTTCTTTGTAACCCAATGTAACTGCTACAAAGACAGCTTTTATGCTCAATCCCACTCAGAGAGCTACTGGGTGTGCAAAAATTGTATAATGCATCATTTCTTTCACTAGAGAGTTTATAATCTAATAGGAAAGCAAAGATATACATTATTAAGAATGTTAAATAGTACAAGGATTAGATATTACTGCAACAGTTTGTTTATACCAGTACACAATGAGGTGTAGTCAAATGCATGCTGAGACTCGAAAGAGGAATATTTTGCCATGAAAGATGGTAGTGGCCATGGAGACTTTGCAGAGGAGACTTAGACTTACCCCTGGGTTAACAGGAGGATTTAAACAAAGACAGTGAAAAGGCATGCTCATAGGAATATAGACATAATAATTAGTTGTTAATACTAGAATAATCAAACCCAATTTTTGACAATTTTGTTTATTCTACAAACATCGCAGCTCTGCCATGCTTTAGGACCTTTGCAATTACTCCCTCTGCCAGCAATTCTCTCAACCCAGATTTTCTCAGATGGCTCCTTCTCAATTTCTAAGTTTCAGCTCATCATTTTTTCTCTCCAGCTGTCAGTCTCCATCATTTTAGTGTATTTTTTCATAGAATATATGAATGTCTAAAATATTCATTTTTTCTTTTAGTCATTTTCTCATATTGGGAGCATTTATCCACTCCTATATCCTCCGTGGCTTGACCAAGTAGCAAATACTGAGAAACTATGAGTTGAATGAATGAGTCACAATGACTGTTAAATTATATCTAATTATTGAGAATGAAATGTCCAGAGGCGAGGGGGAGGTGGAGAATGCATAGCATTTGCAGAACTAGTACAATATTTGATTCAGAGTAGATATTTATAGACTTTCAATCCAGCTGATACACAGTAAATATTTGTTGAACCCACCCGAATTAATAAATTTTCAGATAATCCCAAATAGAATGGAGAGCTCTGATAAAGGAACAACACAGAAAAATTACATATCGGTTGGAGTCAGATTTGAAGGGACCTTAAATGTTAACCTGAGAATTTTGTGATAAACTACTGATAATAGAGAATTATTAAAGGTTTTTGAGCAGTAGGGTACTATAATAAAAGTAGTTTTGGGAATAAAATTAATATGGGAATTTGGGTCTGATAACATCGTGTGGTATGATTAGCCTTAGAGAAACAGAAACTAAAGACAAGATTTCTTAAGGACCAATTGCAGTACACCAAGCACACCACATACCGTAACAAACTCCTGTTCAAGAATGAGACCAAAAAATCAATATATACTAAAGAAATGACATGTCTCTTTACCTAGCTCACTATGAAATGGCTATTAGGCAGGTAGAGATATATAACTAGAAATACATTTAGAGATTAAAGTGGGAGATAGGCTAGCATTTTCCAAGTACGTTCCACTGGATGTTAGGAGATATTGAGCCAGATATACAAAGAAAAGGAAAAGTCATGGCCGACTAAGATGAGATTGAGAAGCATCGAGTCAAATATTTCCCTGCTCTAGAATATATGAGGTTTTAATGTCCCATGTGCATCATAAATCTCAATACAATAGATTCATATACATAAAGTTCCCCAAACATTTAAGCATTATTTTGTTTATTACAAAATATTTACTATGACTCTTGTTTACAGAAATATAAGTGGGGAAGGCATAGATCACTGTGTTGGTTTACTAGGACTGCTATACCACAGACTAGGTGGGTTACGCAATAGAAAACTATTTTGTCACAGTTCTGGAGTCTGGATGTCCAAGATCAAGGTATCAATTGAGTCCATTTCTTTAGAGGCCTCTTTTCTTGGCTAGCAGGTAGCCACCTTCTCAGTATCCTCACATAGAATTTCCTCTCTGAAAGCATATTCCTGGTGTATCTGTGTGTCCAAATTTTCTTGTATTATAAAAATACCAACCAGATTGAATTAGGGCACATCCTAGTGGCCTCATTTTAATTTGCTCATGTCTTCAATGACCCTTTCTCCATAAACAGTCACATTCTTTGGTACCAGGGGTTAGAGCTTCAATATATGAATTTGAGGGGAACACAGTGTGGCCCGAAACAAGCATCAATATAATCAGCATGTGTGAGAGTCTCCAAGGAAGAAAGATTAAAGCCAAAAGAAACTGGATCCCAAGGTTGACATAGAGGAGACCTACAGTTAAACTATACCAAGAAGAAGCCAAGAAAAGAGGTCAGAAAAATAGAAGCACTGCCAGGACACTAAAGTAAAGAATCAGTTTCTAAGAGTTTCCAATGCAATGTCAGTATGTTCAAAAGCTGTAATGAACAAAAGGAAAAAGAATTCAGAAGAGGTAAGTGAATCTGACATTTCAGGAGTATTGGCTGCATTTGGGATACAGGTAAAGTGGATTGGAGATACAGTATAAGTGATTAGGAATTTTTATCTAATTGTGAGAAACTAAATTCCATATTTGAGAAATCTGACATTAAAAAGAAGAAAATAATATGATGGAGTTAGCAAAGTTGAGATTGAACCACATAAAGTTGTCATTTTTGTAGGTCAAAAAAATAATCAATTATCAGCAATTCCATATGGTTCAATCTAAAAAAGGTCTGTTTTCAAGAAAGCTCTGAAATAGATAAGGGAGTGATAATGAATTATTGGGAAAGGAGATATTGAAGAAGCAAGGAGCAGATAATTGAAAAGTTCGAGGAGAAACAAGATACTGGCAAAAAAAAAAAATTAAACATCTTTTTTTTTTTTTATATACAGTTTCGCTCTTGTTGCCCAGGCTGGAGTGCAATGGTGTGAACTCAGCTCACTGCAACCTCTGCCTCCTAGGTTCAAGAGATTCTCCTCCCTACAGTAATCCAAAGTAGCTGGGGTTATAGACATGCACCATCTCACCTGGCTAATTTTGCATTTTTAGTAGAGATAGGGTTTCACTATGCTGGTCAGGCTGGTTTCGAATTCCTGACTTCAGGTAATCTGCCTGCCTCAGCCTCCCAAAGTGCTGGGATTACAGGCATGAGCCACTGCATCCGGCCTTGAAAAATCTTTTAGACAGAAAATCATTTTCAATTAAGAGGGGAAGTTTATAAAAAGGGTGATAGAGAAACCATGAACAGATGGGATCAAATTTTGAACTTCCAAGAATTTTAAATGGCAGTCTCTATGTCTATATATTTCATAAATGTTTGACAAATTTCTGCAAATATTTCTTTAGTATGGACTCTAATTCTTATTCTAGTATTCTATTATTCTGATAGCTGATATTTAATTTCATAGTATCTTATCTAGAAGAATATGACCTACAGTTTTAAAAGATTAAAAGACATGATTAAACTTTATAATTTTTCATAAAGAACATGATATTGTAATATTAGAAATACAAGACATTTTTCAACATTCCACATAATGCAAACCTTATGCAATTAGCCCATCAACGTTTCCCTATCTGCTTGCACATCTCAGCAGGATTCCCAAGTTCACATAGTAATTGTGACCTCAACTAGCATAGAGAGAATAATCTGAAAAAAAAAATGCTTTTCCAGTTTATAAGATGAGAAGACAAATAATTGAATTATCTAAATTCTTTTTTTTTTTTTTTTTGAGTCTTGCCCTGTTGCCCAGGCTAGAGCACAATGGCACAATGGCACAATCTCAGCTCACTGCAACCTCCACTTCCTCGGTTCAAATGATTCTCCTCCCTTAGCCTCCCGAGTAGTAGGGATTACAGGCACCCATCACCATGCCCAGCTAATTTTTGTAATTTTACTAGGGACAGGGTTTCACCATGTTGGCCAGGTTGGTCTCGAACTCCTGACCTTGTGATCTGTCCTCCTTGTCCTCCCAAAGTGCTGGGATTACAGGCATGAGCCGCCGCGCCCAGACGGATTATCTAAAGTCTTTATTAACAGTTACTAAATATGGATAAAATTGTACTGGCACACTAAATAAGTAGCAGCTGTATAAAATTTCAAGCAAAAAGCCATAGGGTTTTACTATTTCTCCTACTTAAGGGAAGAAAAAAGCCCCCTCATATTTATTCTGTTTATTCCAACCTCGATTAGAAATACTCCAAAAGTATTGTTACAGTAGTAAATATGGCATGTCCTTAAGCATACATTTAATTGGAAAATTTCAGAGGCAAAATAATATTTAAAATCAAAATAAGCAAAAACATATTATGGGGTATTATACAATTGTATATAAGCTTTAATGATGGGGACTTTAAATATTTATATTCAGCTGACTGCTTGTGTCCATGCATCCTCTAAGAAATAGATTCTCCACATTATTTGTTCTCTTTGGACATTGGGCTTTCTTTCTTGGGTCAATTTGAGAACTAAGTGGAAATAAAAAAGGTTCTTGCTCATCTAAACATTTAATATACTATCAGGGAGTAATATTAGCACAAAACTTTTCATGTACAAGAAAAATTTCACTTAAATGCGTTGTTAATATGAATAGTTTATTAATTTTAGTTATATAACACAAAACTTCTGTATCTGGACATGTATAAACACAGGTTTTATATAATGAATCTATATTGTTTGTAGAATCAACTACTCAATATACAATCATACCCACTTACCTGGAAAAAAATTAAAGATTAACAGACTTAACTTTAAAATTTACAGTCAAGTAAATCTGGAGGGCCAGCTGTAGGTAAAATGGCAGAGACTGAACCATTTAGATAATCCAGTCCAAAGTCTGAGTAGTAGAACCAATAATTTAAAATTAAATCAGTGAAAAAGAAAAAAGGACAAATTTTATCTTTTCAATTTCTCTCTTTAGTAAGTGTTTTGTCCTTCTGTTTGCGTTTCCATATTGCCTTTAAGATATGCAGAGTATATCCCAGATAGAAAATTATTTCAAGATTCATCCAAAAGAGTATACAAGTAGAAGGGTACAAGAACCACTCTTGTAATATAGATGGGGAAATTATTGTCAAGTGATCAAAATTAAAATTAGATTTCTCTCTTCCAATTATGTCAAGGAAATATTTCTTACATTTTATCCTAAGTTTTATTCTAAGTCAGTTGTCATAAATTAAATTTTACGTGTATATCCTAATAAATGACATGAAGAAATGAAAAATTAAACTATCATTTCCTATGTATTTACCTGATGAGTACATTTTGGGAATAGCATGTATTAGAAACTATTGATTCAATGATCAATAGAAAACTAAATATATCTTCCAGCCTAAATTAGATATGCACCAAACTTCTTCCTCTTCTTTACAAAGACACAGATAAACTATATTTCTGAGCCTCCCTTGAATGTTGTGATAGCCACATGTACAATTATGATATATACATGGCTTCTCAGGCTGGAGTGGCCTTCCATCCTATCCTGCATGAGCTCCTTTCCAAAATATACAGAGGACCCAAGAGGCCACAGAGGTCCTAAAGGATGGTGGAACATCAAGTTGAAAGGGGACTGGATTCCGAAATGACCACATAGTTAGAAGTTATCCATTGCACTGATTCTCTCAATTAGACTGTGATGTTGGTAGGATTAAACGTCCATTGCATTAACTTCATGAGATTTGTGGACATCTGCTATGATATTTGATGGCTCTAAGGAGCAAAATGTCCTTATATTTCAATGCCTCCATAAAATATATTGAAATGTTAGTTAATTTCCAAAAAGGTAAAGAAAACAGGAATGTGTTTTTGTAAGTTCATTATTCTGAAGCTGGAAAGTGAACTGAGAGAGACCATAAAGCAAAGGAGATGAGACTGAGAGTTAAGGAGAATAATAAAGAGAGGCTGAGCCAAGTTTACCTGAATTCCTTATTTCTTGGAGGAACTAAGGCAACATAACAGGCCATGGTTAGGTAGTTGTTCAAAAGAGAGGGGTTGATTGAAAGTCTCAATTAGGAAGAGTTATACCATAGATCTCTATTCCCTAAATCTTGAGAGTATAACATAACTTTTCTTGCTGAACAAATTGAACTAGGATATACCAGAGCCAGTGGAGGGGAAAAGTAAGGCACCAAAATTAAAACAGTTTAATTAAATAAAGTCTGCACAAGAGTGGTGTGGTCTTCCCAGAAAGCTCACTCCGCACTCACCCCAGAGCACTGACATCTAGAAATACCCACTAATATAATAGATTATTCATTAGAGAAACTAAATGAGAGAAGTCTTATATAGATAATAATAGAATTCAATACATAGGATACATTAGCTCTTTCTGTAAAAATTCTAGAATTTTCCTTTAGAATGTCTCCAGAATTAAGAGCCTTTTCTTATGCAACCACTACCACACACACATTCACCAATGTTTTTCATCAATTTTTTTAGGTTTTCCTCTCAAAAGTCAGCGAGTACCACGATTTTGAGGAAATTCTTCAAAGTCAAACACAGAGACTGAAATAAATGAAAAATAAAAATTTAAATTAGACTCAAGTAATGCAGGTAGCATATGAAAACTAATCATCATCATTATTATTGTAATTTTGCCAGATAAATGAGAAAAAAAAATACTAAATTCATAACGAGAAATAGAATATTAGGTATAAAATTAATCAAAGCACAAAAGTGAGTTTCTGCATGGTTAAAATAGGATTATTTTTCAAAATGAAGAGAGTCTTAGTCTGTTAAGGGTGCCATTACAAAAATGCCACAAACTGAGTCACTTATAAGCAAGGAAAATTCGTGTATTCCAGTTTGGGAGGATGAGCCTCAGTAGACTTGGCCAGTGTTCGGTGAGAGTCCTCATGCTCATAGGTGGTGACTTCTAGCTGTGTCCTCACATTGCAGAAGGGGCTAGTTAACTTTCTGGGATCTCCTTTATAAGTACATTAATCCCACCCTCACAACCGAATCACCTTCCAAAAGCCCCATCTTCTAATATTGTCACGTTAGGTAGGAATTTCCTATGTATCTTTGTATGAATTTTTTGTGGGACACAAATGTCCGGACCACAAGCAGAGAGTTCTGGCATAAAGTTGAAAAAATCTACTAAGTTAAACAAAACAATAAAAAGAGTAAGATTTAGAAAATAAAGCTCAAAATGTCAGTAGGTTATCAGTAGAAACTCAGCAAAGAGAAAATTTAGAAAATGAAAATTACAAAAGAAAATTTTAAAAAGATAAAACTGAAAATCATTCAGGTTGGATAGTCTCACTAAGTGGATTCAAATCCCTAAGAAGGGAAAAGTGATATTCAACCTAGAGTTTTACATCTGGCTACGGCAATTGTTTCAAAACCTTGAGATCCTCATGCTATAAGAAAGCCCAAGCCAGAGGGAGAGGTCACATGTAGGCCTGCCAGTATATAATCTCCACTGAACCCAATCTAGGGCCAGATCTGTGAGTGAAGAAGTTCCAAATGATCTCAGCACAGCCATTTGAGTCTTTCTCAGCCTTTTAAACCTTCTCAGATCAAGTTTTAGATGCTGTAGAGCTGAGACATGACATTCAGTTGTTCCATGCCCCAACTCCTGCCCCAAAAAAATTGTGAGCATAATAAAATGGTTGTTATTGCCACTAAATTTCAGGGTGATGTATTACACAGCAATAAATAATAGGAACAGCAGCTAACCCATCAACTGGATGGTGACATTTTCAGACATCTGAGGATTCATAATACAGTCTCATGACATAACATTTCAGTCAATGATGAACCACATATACAACAGTATATATATACATATACAACATAAGATTATAATACCATATTTTTTTATTGTACCTTTTCTATGTTTAGGTACAAAAATACCACCCATTATGTTACAGTATCCTATAGTATTCAGTACAGTAACATGCTGTACAGGTCCATAGCCTAGGAAGAATAGGATATAACATACAGTCTAGGTGTGTGGTAGGCTGTATCATCTAGTTTGGGTAAGGATGCTCCATGATGTTCACGCAAGGATGAAATCACCTAATGACACATTTCTTAGAAAGTATCCCTATTGTTAAGCCATGAATTACTGTATTTTTTTTCCAAACATAATTTTGTAGGAAATTACCATAGGATATACCCCAGCAACATCGTGGGTGAGCCAAGAAAGAGAAACATCAGATCTAAAAAGCAAGGAATCCAGCACTGGACTCCAGGAGGGAAGGCCTAGAGATTATAAACTCTGTACCAGAGCTTCCAGGTAAATGATCAAGCTTCAGCAAGAGCATGGAGAGCCATGGAAGGAAGGTCTCCAAAACAAAAAAATTATAGAGAGTTTGAGCACTTTGAATAATTATAAGTAATAAATATTTGACAGACGAACTGGAGCCTTTGGAAACAAATGTTGATAGGCAAATATGAAACTAAACAAAGCGATTATTAACCTCAGAAGTAATAAAAAATGTTGGAAAAGTCAGCAAATATAACAAGGGGCAAGTATTCTACTATCAAAACATAAAGTCAATAGGTAATATCAAAAGTTGATTTAATAAGTAATGATATATAGACACATGGATGTAAGAGGAAGAACATGTAGATTGAAAATTAATAGTATTTGGCTATGGGAGAAGGAAAGAAGAGCATATAGGAGGTCTGGTGAAAGGGATTGTTGTATTCATAACACAATCTTCTAGTATTCTTGGTTTTGCTGGATAACACATTCCAAAGATATACAGTATGCACAGAAGTCCTAATCAAGCAATACAAGTAAGCAAGTTTAGTGTGGTAAACAGAGAGCTAGTTTTCCTGTCAAGCAGACATCATTTGCATTCAGCCTTTTCCACTGACTGTGCTAGGTAAATTATTTATTTAGCCTTTCTTAGCCTCAGAAAAAAATGAGGATAATATGTTCATGTTGTGAAAAATAAGCAAGATAACAATTATAAAGAAACTGGAATACAGAAGTCTTAATGTGTGAGCTCACTTTCTCCCTGCCTTTTGTGTTTGCAAATGTTTTTGTGAAGAAATATATGAGTATCTTGTACCCTTTAAGAAGGATCACCAAAATTAAGTTTACAACATAAATATCTGAGACCCACAAGACAAAATCTAAAATATATATAACACAAACACCTGGCACTAAATTCATCCAGTGAAGGTGCCCAGTGATTAGAATAGACCTTGCCATTCGCTGAGGATAATGTATTACATGACATGGCAGAAAATTAATAATTACATTTTTTTGTTGTTCTAAAAACTTTCACTGCATGAGTTACCCAAATTACCTAACTTTCTCATGATTCTGACATTTTCTCCATATGGATGAAAGAGAGTGATGTTGGCTACCTATTTGGAGCCACAAAAATAAAATATTATCTGTGTGAAGTGCATTGGCTTCTTGAAAAAGAGTGTCGTAACACAAAAGTATTTTTTAATTTAATGGAAGGCTTTATGCTGTATGGACTGTTTACAAAGACCGGATCCAATTCTTCCTTCCCAGAGATTTTTCACTTCTTCTTTTCTGAGCATTAGTGCTGTCTTGGATTAAAGGAATACTACAAAAAAAAATGGCTTTTTCTTCTCAAATACGTTACTTTTTATTATAGCCTTGAGTACAAATTATTAGAGTTTGAACCTCTGTAAGAAACTGTATCTAAAGTGAGACAATATAACAATTAGGTCCAAGGTATCCCTGGATTTAGACTACTAGTATTTCACAAACTTTAAAGTGCTTAAGGATCCCTTGCGGATCTTGTAGATTCTAGGTTAGTATGTCTGGAATTAGAGCCTGAGAGTCTGTATATCTAATATATCTAACAAGCTTCCAGGGAATGCCTTTTCAGTTGAATCTCAAATCATTTTGAGAGGCAAAGATTATGTAAGGCAGTGTCACCATGCTAATGTGATGTAGGCCATGCAAACAAATATTACCTACTGTGTTAAACATTAATCACTTTTTCCAATATCTGTGCTGAGAGTTACAACCAAGGTCCCCTCATTTGAAGCAAGCTATTGCCTTCTGCATTAAAACAACAGGTTGCAAGTGAGCTGAGACTGAAAATGCATCATCTGCTCAGGTTATTCAATGCCTTGTTGAGTTCAATCAGGCTGTTTTCATCCTCCATTACCCTCATTAGTCCTGTTAGGTTAGTGCTCAATGTTGATCTGTATCTTGGTCAAGACAATTGCTGCTGATTAACTATAATTACTAGTAATGGGGCCAGCTTTCTTTCGGAGCTTATGCCTTCAGCTCATCCGAGCATTGTTCTGCCATAAAAGGTCCCAATCTTCTAGTCACTTACTTACTTATTCTGTGAACCAACAAGTTGCTTCATGTGTGGGCTCTTAAATACTGTCCCCTACGTCTAAGTACTCTGAGTATATTTTTTCTTTTTTTTTCTCCCTATCTTGTTCTCTTTCTCTTTTTTTCTTCAATTTCAGAGCCCAATAATTTTTATGAAAAACATTAATAAGCCTGTATGTAATACTTATATAAAATTCTGGAAGCAACAACAAAAGTATAATTAAAGACACATTGAAACATTATTTAGTTGAAATGTTAATCTTTTGAAAGATAAAGTTTTGTATATTAAAGATAATAACAAAATCTGCTAACAATATAGGCTGCTGATTAATAAGTTATAAAATTGAACACCATTTATTTTACTAATCTGGTGACCCATAGATATGATTTCTTATATTTAAATTTTTTTTAATTTACTTAGGAAATAAATGTAATGCATAATCTCTAGATGTACATTCAAATCTATTACTTTTTGTAAGCAATTACAAAAAATAAGCAGATAATCCTATATAAAAATATTCTAGTTTTAATCATTTTCTAATTTTACCTTTTATTGTGGTGCTTGGCATGAATGTTTGCCATTTGCAATGAAATTCAGTGGATGCTTAAGTGTACTTGTGACAGTGATAGTGTTTGGGAAAATAGTGTGGCAATTCTTTTTATAAAAAATGTAATATACCTCACAATTATAGTAGGATCCAATATAAAACAGCAAGCCTCAGAAGACATTCAAGAACATGTAGTGAAATATGCTAAAGGGTACATAGCATAAAGTACACGTGACAATTCTTCAGAAAAGTAAAATAGATGGCTAGAAAGAAAAGCACAAGAGATTGGTGTTTGAGATGACTCTACCACTTAAACCATCTCTTGATGTCTCAGTATTTTCATGTATAAAATAAAGAAATTTTTGAAAGTCCTGCATGCCTAAGTTGTTGTGAAAATTAAATAAAAATACAAGTGATAATCCTTAGAAAAGTTTTATGGTGCATTCTATGAATTACATAACTGATGTTAATTGAAATTAAGTCATCTCCTAGAAAATTGTTTGATTAAAATAAAATGATTTTATTTTTACAGCTTCTCAAAAGTCTTCATTTTCTTCAGTATGGAAATAGGACTACTTTATAATGTCACTTAATACCTGACACTAGCAAATCAGTCTAATCTCATTACCAATACACATGACCATCTGGCTCCATAGAAATAAGCAAAAAACAAAATGGTTAAAAATAAATTTTCTGAAATGACACAAATAAATAAAATGGCTTTTACAATCAAAAATTATAAAATACATATATGTTATTTATTTGTAATGTTTTTTACCATGGGATGGCCTAATTTTTTTGTCTGTTCCATTAATACTTTGATCTACAGGTTGTATTATTGTTTGAACCCATCATCTTTACAGTCTTTATTTTTAGAGCAGTTTTGGGTTCACTGAAAAATTACCTGAAAAGTATAGAGAGTCACTTTGTATCTCCTGCCTCACACATGCACAGCTTCCCCTTATTATCAACCTTTCCCACCAGAATGGTACATTCACTACAATTGATGAGCCTATATTGACACATGATTATCACCCAAAGTCCACAGTTTACATTAGGCTTCACTCTTTTTGAGCCATGAACAAGTCAGAGAAGCCAACAATTTATTTTCATATTGTTTTATTATACAGGAATATACATGTAGTAGTCATCACATCATCCTGTCAAACATATACCAGATTTCATTCTTATTGCTCGCTTAATTGTCTACGAGTCCTCAAGCCCTAGCTGATAAACTATATGGGCACAAGGACTCTGTATCTGCCAGTATGTAGCACAGGGTCCTATTATACAGTTAGGAGGAAATAAATATTTGTTAAACAAATCAATCAATCAGCTTTGTCACTTTGCTTAACTAAGAATCTAATCATATTTCAGAATTAAGTAAGCATTTCAACAAAAATTAATGTAAAAATTATGTCATACTATTAAGGATTAAAGACTATTAACAAGCAAATAAAATAATTTAATGTGGTGAAGTGTACCTTGCAATTACTTAAGGCTCTTTGTAGAAATACAAATGATGCAGAGAACCTTTGAGAACCAGAAATCATATTTCATATTAATGAAATTATCAAGTGTTGCAGTAAGAAGCACATTAGGTTGTAATTGAAGTGTAACTATATAATATAGAAGTAGATATATTAGTAAGCATAGTCTCATTCAATATAATCTTCAAGAATATTTAGAATTATATTATACCCAGTGATTACAGTAATTATTTGCTTTCCTCTCAAGGATATACAAATTACTGAAGTAATATTTATATATCATTGACATTTTATCAGGGAAATAAACCACTGTATTAGACACAGCATTTTTATAAGACATCCTGTTATTTTAATGGGCAGGACAACATAAGACACTATGTGTTAGTCAGCTTGATCCAGAAAAATACTGAAACAAACTAACCAAGGTTTTCAAAATCTATGCCTAAAAGATGATAAATATCTGTATGATAACTAAACTGACAATTTAAAGAACACGTTATGTTGGCTCAATTTAATTTATATGTATGTAGAAGTACTAGGTACAAAATTTGGAAAAATATTTCTACAGGTACAGTGTCTCTAGTCCGAAAATCCAAAATCCCAAATGCTCCAAAATCTGAAACTTTCTGGGTGTCTACATTACATTCAAAGGAAATGCATATTAAAGTACTGTGAATTTAAGATTTTTGAATTAGGAATGCTCAGTTGAGTAAGTATAATGCAGATAGTCTAAAATGTGAAAAAAAAAAATCCAAAATCCAAAACACTTCTGGTCCCAAACATTTTGGCTAAGACACATTCAACCTGTAATATGACTCATTTCAGCATTAGAAATATTTCTGATTTTATCCTAAGGATCTCGTGATTTGCATTAAAACCAACTAATAAAATTTTCTGTAATATGTTTTTACAGTGTTCGTAAGTGGTTAGTTGCCAATATAAGAAAGTAAAAAGGGGCCAGGAGCAGTGGCTTACACCTGTAATCTTAGCACTTTGGGATGCAAAGGTGGGCGGACCACAAGGTCAGGAGTTTGAGATCAGCCTGGCCAACATGGTAAAACCCCATCTCTACTAAAAATACAAAAATTAGCCGGGTGTGGAGGCAGGCTCCTGTAATCCCACCTACTTGGGAGGCTGAGGCAGAAGAACTGCTTGAACCTGGGAGGCAGAGGTTGCAATGAGCTGAGATTGGGCCACTGCACTCCAGCCTAGGTGACAGAGAAAGACTTTGTCTCTGGGAAAAAAAAAAAAAGTTAAAAAGGACAACACAGGAAAATTGCAGAGAACACAGAATATGCCTAGGAACAGTCTCTCAGTATTTTCATAATTCAAAAATGAAATATAAGTATGAATATTTTCTGCTCATGTTGTAATATAGTGAAATGTGGCTAGTTTTACTGAAAATATACAAGAAATTGAAACAATTCTTTCCCAGCTTTTATGTGAGAGGGAAGGAAAGTATTCTCATGTTCAGAAATATATACAAAGAAAGCTACTGAGCAAATTATACTGAATGTATATTTACAATTTTAAAGTGGAGGTATAAAAGTACCTGAAATATACTGAAATGTTGTGTGTGTGTTGGGGAAAAGTTGTCTTTATGTTTCTTAAGTCTCCTAAAGGAAAAACTAAAGGCACCCCTGGAAACACTGTGCTCTATTAATCTTCTCTGTAACTCCATTTCAGCTCCCCCTCCAGCTATCACTCCACTTTTGCCATTCATTGAGATAATAATGCCTATTTTTTCAAATTGTTAATCACCACCATCGCAATCGCTGTTATAAATTATACTATTTCAAGATATTATTATCCCCATTGCCATCAAGAAATCCAGTTCTACAACAGCATCTCCTATTATCAGCCATGATAATGGAGTCACACTAAGCTTTCAATGATGATGACACCTCTCTCACCAGCGCATTTCTTACTTCAATTTAAAAAATGTCTTCTGGGCCCTTTTGGACAACTTATCCAGCTACTAGGTTTTCCAGCCTTATAAGGTATAACTATTTATCCTAAGTGAGTACCCCGCCCACTTCTATAAGCCTATAAATAGGATCAATAGCAAGTCATTGTAGTTTATTAGGTGATATAGAACAGATAGAATCAACAGGCTCATAGAAGCGGGCAGGGTACTCACTTCAGATAAGCAGTTACACCATATAACTAACGTATAGTTAGTCTTCTAACATAGTGCCAGCATGTCTTCCTCATTTATTATAAGACATTGTTCTATTTTTTTCCCTCTTAGTCTTCAATAACCATCTTAGCTCTTTGCTAACACAATATTCAGGATTGATGTCAGTGTTTTAAATTCTATATCACAGGAAAGTGTTTCCATATTGGAAAACTCTTCTTTATTCAACTTGGTAATAACTCTCCTTATTCAATCTCCGTCCACTTGACGTAGTGCCCTTAGGATCACATCTCTTGCATACTCCTTAGATTCCAGCCAGTCTACGTTAGCCACACATAGCAACTTCTTTGTCAATAGTCCCACTCCTGCCTTAGAAAGCCCAGCAATCTTCAGTCAGGCTATGCTGGGATTTGATGCTTGCTGTTGCCTTGGTTGCCCAGAATGGAGGTACTAGATGCCGAAATGGGAAAGTATTGTCTTATAGGTCACCGATCTCATATAAGACTCCTTCCCTGGTCTTCAAGCAAGCAGTATTCTAACAAGGGAGGACTCTTCCAACAGAGGGCCCATACCTGCAGGCTCAGGAGGCTTAAAGGAATGGGGGAGTTCAAGGTTCTCAACTGCATCTACCCAGAATTTCCCATTCACAGTCTCAGGATCCCATTCATTCCCTGATTTTGGCATAGGAGGTACGCTGGCAGTAAGAATTCAACTTTCTCTGAAGCTGCTCATTACTTTTAAGGTTAAATCCTAAGCCTGAATCTTCATTCTTTCTGCCCTCAGCTATGGGAGATGAAAGTTTCCTTCAATGCTTCCAAGGAGGCCCTCAGGCTTTCACAAATTGGTGATTAATCAGCCCAAGCTTATCATTATCTCTATCAGTGCTCTGTAACAGCTTCACAACTCCATATTCCTAAAAATAGTTACCATTTTTCTCATACCTCTCAAGCATCATCAAGGATAGTGCACCAGCTAGTATAACACCTTCCTCAGCATCCCACCTCAGTTCACCACCAAGACAAATTCTAACAGTTTCAGGGGCTAGTCATCCTCTGCCTATCACCAATGTTGAAGTTCTTCATGCCAATAGTTCAATAAATAATCTAAATCAAAAAATACTGTCCTAGGTTTTTCTTCCTAGAACCACTCCTGGTACCAAAAGTTCTTGATTGGGTTTCTTAGAAACAGGATATGAGACAGAGAATTGCATACAGAGGTTTCTGGCTGAGTACTCTCAGAAGATATACCTGGAAGAAATCGAGGAAAGCAATGCTGGACAAAGTAGGAGCTTGACCTGCATGTGGTTACAACTGAGGTTTCTGCAGCCCCTGGAGCTGGGCTGCACCTTTATTGTTGTCTCAAATTGAAGCAAGTCGTCCCAGTTTTTTTATCTCCACATCAGCCAGTAATTGGTCCACAGGCTGAGTCATGAAGGGAGGTATAACCTTGTGAAAAGCAGTCCCTATGACCTCTGGAAACTCCCAGTGAGGTGCATAATTGTGACTATCAGCAGCAGACATTCTCACTAGCCAAAGGGATGCAGGCATAGCACAAATAAAGGACTCACTATGGCTGAAAACAAATTAGATGACCTTAAGAAAGCCATAAATCCCTTTCTAAAAAAAAAAAAAAAAAAAAAAAAAAAAAAAAAAAAAAAAAAAAAAAAAAAAAAAAAAAAAAATTTTAAAAAAAAAAAAAAAAAAAAAAAAAAAAGATGAAAATGGGGATTTGATGATGGTGATTATTTAAATACTACTACTATTTTATTATAGTGTAAAACAATTCATACCCAATACTGTCACTGCATATTACACAAAATCACATCCATTAATGAGTTTATAAATTATTGCATAATTTTGGTAATTGGCTTTTAAAATGCTATGTATTATGCAGAAATCTACAAAAGATTGTTATATAAGAATTTGAATGTTTTAGGGTTTTAAGTGTATTGATGTTTTTTCATCTGATACAATGGCATATGAGTTCTTGCTCTCTGAGTACATTTTCAGGAATGAATAGGATTTGGGAATCTATGTTGTCCAGAAAGAGTAACTCTGTTAGTGGTCTTACCTTAGGAGCAGTTAATAATATGAGATATTATCATTAATAAATGAGAGTTCTGAATGTAGGACAAATGATATTTTAAAAAGTCACTTACGAAGCATTTCAACAAAGAGAAATTTTGACTTTTAGTTTATTTTGAACCGTCATTGAAAGCCTACTGTGTAACAGGCTTAGTGCTATGTTCTAAGTACATACGAATAAATAAGGCATAAGCTCCATCCTCAAGGAGCTTTCTGTATAGTGGGGAGACACAAGATAAGCAAGTGATTGCAGTTTATTTTGTTAGACAGAATAGTAGCAGACTTACTCGTGTGGTGCAAATATGGAAATGATCAACTATGGTTGATCAGTGAGAAGAAAATCCCTGAATGAGGATGAAGTATGAAATCAGTTTGCAATGTATGTGTATGAGAAAGTGAGAAGAATTACAGGGATCATGAAAAAAGAATTTTAACAAAAGAGAAACCTATTTAAAGGTAATAGAAATGGCCAAAGGGGGAAATCTTGGAAAATAGCTCCAGAAGAAATTGGACAGGTAAACCAGATTGACGTGGAATGAATTAGAACTAATTAAGAGATTCTGCTCTGTACTCCTTCCTTAGCATTTTTTGTCAATATCTTTTAAAGCAATTATTACATTCTGTGACAACTTCCCTATATCATACTAAGAGATTTGTGAGGTTAGAGGTTGTGTCTTGTTCATCCCTCTATTCTCAAAGTCCTGAAACCTAACATTATGCTTGATACACATTAATATGAATGTTTTGAATTTCATATAGATAAAATGTACCAAGGATAAATACTAATGATAATGGTAATAATAATTGGCAATTAATGTTTTTGAAGCATTTAGTATTTACATTAGTAAATAATGCAAAGAGCTAGTGGATGGTGGGCCATCACTTAAATCAGAAAGTGTCTGGACACGAGAAGAGTTAGAAGCGAGAACACAGGGTATAGAAGAGTGGTTCAGAAAAGAAAGTATTCAAGGCTGAGGAGGAACTTTTTTTCACAATATGACCTAGGATGACTGGAATTAGTCCACTTTCTCTCCTATGGGTTCTGCAGGTTGTCGGTCCTCTGGCTTAAATGCAGATTTATTAGGTAGCTGCCAATCTCACCCCATTTTCATATTCCTAGTCTCTTCTACCTAATCCCCCCAAATCAGCAGATACCTTTCCAGCCTCTTCTTACTCTCTCCTATCAGAAAAAAAAAAAAAAAACAGAAGAGTGAGGAGAAAATGACAACAGAGAAAAAGAGAAGAAAGAAGCCATTTATATCTGACTGCTGCTGTGGGAGTTAAAGAATCTCCTTCTTCTACCTGGCCCCTTTACTGGTGTTCTCCAACCTCTTTGTCTATATTTTGATGACCTTACTCATGAGAACTTTTATATTAAATCCCTGTAAAATTCTAAGTACTTCCTGGAGTTTTTACTAAACATCTTCTGAATAGTTTTCTCATTTATGTAGAAAACTGTATCTCTTTCTGTCGATGTGCAGTCTCATTTCTAAATGTTTTATTTATACATGGAACCCACCTTGTGAATCCATCACCCCTTCCCTTGGCCCTATTCATTATCTTCAAGGAAATGGATATATGCACTGTTTCAGGGTATAGAATATATTGCCATTTCTGTTCTTTAAACAGCATACCCTAAGCGGGGGGTGGGGGGGGAACGGACATGGAAGAGGGGAGCAGTTCAAGTAAGAAAATGGGTTACAGAGACTGATGATCTGCCTCTTCACTAGTCTGCACCTGATAAAAGCCAGAGTTCGAGAGAAGAGGATGATTCATATTACTAAGGATTCGTGTAGTTCACTAGCTTCCTTCCATCTTGACTTTCTCCTTGGGAGCCCATATAGTACTTACAAATCCTCCCTCCCTTGATGTCAAACCAACGAGAACAGGGATAAAGTACCCTTTATCTGACAAGCAGAAAACTTCTCCCACATTTGCCTGGCAATAATCCAACACAAATCCAAGCCTCAAAGTTGTGCAGACTAAATTAAATGGCCTTTGGGGAACTGCATTGGAAGCTTTGGGATTTCAGATTGTTTTCTCTTTTGTGGTTGCAGAACTAAAGCTATAATGCTGACTTCTTCAAAGCAGCAAGTAGTTAAGTGATACTTTCAATAGCTATTACTTAATGCCCCAGAGTACACCGAGTTAGGGGTGGAAGACCAGAGTGCAGAACAATAAAACTCAAGGTCATCTCAGGTCTCATCCTTCAAGCCTCAGCTTAAATGTCAATTATCTAGGGAATAATTCCCTGACCTTCTAGTGTATAAACACTCTCACTGTGCCCTGTACTTGGCCCCCATATTATTATATGGTAACTGTAATTATTATTTCTACAATTATGTTAATGCTTTGCCCAGTTCCTGAATTCATAAAGCCTGCCTTGACATCTTATTTAGTGCTGCAGACTGCAGTATCATACTCATATTTCAAATGCTCTTCACCCTGCTCTATTTTTCTTTTTTCTTGTCTCTTATCATCTATCATACAACATAATTTACTTATCAATCATGTTTCTTGCTTATTGCTCATTTTTCTCAGTTAGAATGTACATTCTACAAAGTTAGTGACCTTTTGTATTTTGTTCACTGGTATATTCTAAGTTCTTAGAAGAGTATATAGAATGTGTTTGATAAACGTTTACTGAGTGAACAAATGAGGAAGAAGGCAGAGGTCTGTCTGATATCCCTCACTTCCTCAATGCCTGGTTGATTATCTGCCAAGAATTTCATATTCGGTACCTACTAGTTAGAACATTAATGAGTACAATAAAGAAAATTAATAAATAAAACATGGAAATTTTTTAAAATCATTGGTTTAACTAGCCATAATTCAATTTTTCAGAACATAACCTACCATAAAACAGATTAACCTTATTGAGTTTATTCTACAAGCTTAAAATAAGTCATTATTAGAGATCCCTAAGTTATATAAGCCACATCTAATCTACACGATTCTCTTTGTTGGTGTGAATGAGTATGTGTGTGCCTGCACGTGTGAACTCCAAGTGGTTATGGTTTTCCTGTGTGACAGTCAGCATAAAGAATTAGGAAACATGAAATCACAAATGAGTCAAAGCATAAAAGTAATTTTGCATGGTTTACTGACATCTTTGCTTTTATTTTATTTCTTCATTTGGATGTGAATTTCTTAAAATGCATGTCATATAAAGAAAGATGTCATATAAAAGTTTCAGTATCACGTGTGTACAGGTATTAGCATATATTTTGAAGTTAGTGTATGTTTATATTGACACTTAATTTTACAGAAAAATTACATAATTTCACTATTAAAATATCAAATAATTTGACAATTTTTTCAGGTTAGAAAAAAATAATTTTCTGTGAGAATATTTCCCAAATATATGTTTTCTCCAACAAGATATTCAGGGGATCTTACCCAATATGAAATAATATTCACCTTCATTGAGACTTTTTTATTTCTCTTTTGCTTTTGTTACTTTTCATAGCCAAAGAAGTATACAGTTTCCTTTCATAACTAAGAGTAATTCATTAGGATAAATATTTTGGCAAATATTGATTTGAGAGTGAGATTTCAGTTCTAGACTCCGTATGGCCTTGTGACATCCTCTGAGGCTTCCAGGACACTGCCCATTTTACATACAATCAAGTGTCTGTAAATTCAATATGAGAGTATCTGGGATAGTTCTAAGATCAATAATAGATTACAATCATAAAATCTCCTCTTAAGATTACATGTTAGTAATCAAAGGATAGAATTTAGAATAGATGATGACTTCATTAGTCATGTTTCTTTTTAAAAATGTTTTCCTAAACATCGTGATATATATAATGAAGCATAAGAAATATCAGGTGTTTCAAACACATGCCTACCTATGCCTTGCATTTAAATCTAGTTTAGATGCATTTAATGACAATATTACAATTATATTCTGTATTTTGCTTAAAATTGTGACATTGAAATAAGATCCCTTTGTCTACAAAAACTAGAGTAAGCAAAATGATAAATGAAATGAAGGAAGCCTTCTTTACTCTCTAGGGCTGAGTTAATAATATTCTCCTAAGTTCATTTCTACAGAAAGTCTTTGCAAGGGTTTGTATTTCTAGGTTGCAACTGAGCCATGATCTATAAGCTGGAAAATCAAATGAATGGCTTACTTGGAACCATGTTAAACAGTCATGTAGCTAGCACTTACAGGTACATGAAGCAGCACTACAATCATGAAGATAATTTAAGTAATCCTGCTTTAATTTAAATATTCAGATTATTCTAGCATAGATGTTTAAGGCCTGAATTACTGGGAGAGTCACACCAGCTTTTAATCAGGTTATTAATACAGTTCTTAAAAAACAATTTGGTATATTAAGCCATTCTTGCACTGCTATAAAGAACTGCTCCAAAATGGATAATTTATAAAGAAAAGAGGTTTAAACTACTCATAGTTTCACATGGCTAAGGAGGCCTCAGGAAACTTACAATCATGGCTGAAGGGGAAGCAGGCACACCTTATATGGTGGTGGGTGAGAGAGACAGTATGTGAAGGAGGAACTGCCAAGTACTTATTCAACTATCAGATTGTTGTGAGAACTCACTATCATGAGAATTGCATGGGGAAAACCATCCCCATGATCTAGTCATCTCCCTCCCTCAACATGTGGGGATTACAGCTCCCTCCCTTGACCCATGGGGATTACAATATGAGATGAGATTTGGGTGGGGACACAGAGCCAAACCATTATCATTTGGTATGGTTAGAATAAGTTCAAGAAAAGCATAGTCATTTCCTATAACTGAACACTACTGGTTGTCTTGTCAAATAAAATTGCTATTATTTCCACAGGTAATTCCAACTTTCCACCTGCAAAGTGAATTTTCTAAACTGAAAAATAATGCATTAAAATTAAGTCTAGTTATTCTCTATATCATTAACAAAAGACTATGTTCCTTCAAAAATCTCCCATCTGTGAGTGACTGAAACTAATATTCTCTTTATTACTGCCTATTTTATTCAAATAATGGCTGCTTAACAGTATTGCATTTTGTTATTATTACTCAAGTACTGGCTATGTATAGCTATAAGCTATGCAGTTTTTTTGTGTCATAATAATGGAATATTATATTAATTAATATTCTAATTAACTTCCTAGTTGATTAGAAAATATCTATAGTTTATTATTATTATACTTTAAGTTCTGGGATACATGTGCAGAACGTGCGGGTTTGTTACATAGGTATACACATGCCATGGTGATTCGCTGCATGTGAATCATCTACATTAGGTATTTCTCCTAATGCCATCCTTCCCCTAGACCCCAATCCTCGACAGGCCCCAGTGTGTGATGTTTCCCTCCCCATGACAATGTGTTCTCGTTGTTCAACTTCCAATTATAAGTGAGAACATGCAGTGTTTTGTTTTCTGTGCCTGTGTTAGTTTGCTAAGAATGATGGTTTCCAGCTTCATTTATGTCTCTACAAAGTACGTGAACTCATCCTTTTTTATAGCTGCATAGTATTCTATGGTGTATATGTGCCACATTTTCTTTATCCAGTCTATCATTGATGGGCACGTGAGTTGGTTCCAAGTCTTTGCTATTGTGAATAGTGCTGAAATAAATATACGTGTGCATTTCTCTAATGACCAGTGATGATGAGCTGTTTTTCATATGTTTGTTAGCCACATAAATGTCTTCTTTTGAGAAGCGTCTGTTCATATCCTTCACTCACTTTTTGATGGTGTTTGCTTTTTTCTTGAAAATTTATTTAAGTTCCTTGTACATTCTGGATATTAGTCCTTTGTCAGATGGATAGATTGAAAATATTTTCTCCCTTTCTGTAGGATGCCTGTTCACTCTGATGATAGTTTCTATTGCTATGCAGAAGCTCTTTACTTTAATTAGATTCCACTTGTCAATTTTGGCTTTTGTTGCCATTGCTTTTGGTGTTTTAGTCATGAAGTCTTTGCCCACAACTATGTCCTGAAAAATATTGCCTAGGTATTCTAGGGATTTTATGATTTTAATATTTATATTTAATCCAACTTGAGTTAATTTTTGTATAAGGTGTAAGAAATGGTCCAATTTCCATTTTCTGCATATGGCTAGCCAGTTTTCCCAACACAATTTATTAAATAGGGAATCTTTTCCCCATTGCTTGTTTTTGTCAGGTTTGTCAAAGATCAGATCATTGTAGATGTGTGGTCTTATTTCTGAGGCCTCTGTTCTGTTCCATTGGTCTATATATCTTGGTCTGTATATATACCATTGGTCTACATATTTCAGTACCAGTACCATGCTGTTTCGGTTACTGTAGCCTTGTAGCATACTTTGAAGTCAGGTAATGTGATGCCTCTAGCTTTGTTCATTTTGCTTAAGACTGCCTTCCCTATAGGTGCTCTTTTTTAGTTCCATATGAAATTTAAAGTAGTTTTATCTAATTGTGTGAAGAAAGTCAATGGTAGCTTGATGGGGATAGCATTGAATTTATAAATTTCTTTGGGCCACATGGTTATTTTCAAGATATTGATTCTTCCTATCCAAGAGCAAGAAATGTTTTTCCATTTGTTTGTGTTCTCTCTTATTTCCTTGAGCAATGGTTTGTAGTTCTCCTTGAAGCAGTGCTTCACATCCCTTGTGAGTTGTATTCCTAGGTATTTTGTTCCCTTTGTAGCAATTGTGAATGGGAGTTCACTCATGATTTGGCTCTCTGTTGTTCTATTATTGGTGTTTAGGAATGCACATTGATTTTTTTATCCTGAGACTGTTGAAGTTGCTTATCAGATTAGGGAGATTTGAGGCTGATATGATGGGGTTTTCTAAATATACAATCATGTCATCTGCAAACAGAGACAAATCTAACTTCCTCTCTTCCTATTTGAATGTGCTGTATTTCTTTCTCTTGCTGATTGCCCTGACCAGAACTTGCAATACTATGTTGAATAGGAGTAGTGAGAGATGGCATCTTTGTCCTATGCCAGTTTTCAAAGGGAATGATTCCAGAGCTTTTGCCCATTCAGTATGATATTGGCTGTGGGTTTGTAATAAACAGCTCTTACTATTTTGAGATATGTTTCATCAATACCTAGTTTATCAAGAGCTTTTAGCATGAAGGGCTACTGAATTTTATCAAAGGCCTTTGCTGAATCTATTGAGATAATCATGCAATTTTTGTCATTGGTTGTTTATGTGACAAATTGTTTAGTGATTTGCATATGTTGAACCAGCCTTGCATCCCAGGGGTGAAGCTGACTTGATCATGCTGGATAAGCTTTTTGATGTGCTGCTGGATTTTGTTTGCCAGTATTTTATTGAGGATTTTTGCATTGGTGTTCATCAGGGGTATTGGCCTGAAATTTTCTTTTTGTGTGTATGTGTGTCTCTGCCAGCTTTTGTTATCAGGATGATCCTGGCCTCATAAAATGAGTTAGGGAGAAGTCTCTTTTTCTATGGTTTAGAATAGTTTCAGAAGGAATGGTACCAGGTCCTCTTTGTACCTCTGGTAGAATTTGGCTGTGAATCTGTCTGGTCATGGGCTTTCTTTGGTTGCTAGGCTATTAATTACTGCCCCAATTTCAGAACTTGTTATTGGTCTATTCAGGGATTTGAGTTCTTCCTGGGTTAGTCTTGGGAGGGTGTCTGTGTCCAGCAATTTATCAATTTCTTCTAGATTTTCTAGTTTGTTTGCATAGAGGTGTTTATAGTATTTTCTGACAGTAGTTTGTATTTCTGTGGGATCAGAGGTGATATCCCTTTTTCTTTTATTGTGGCTATTTGATTCTTCTATCTTTTCTTCTTTATTAGTCTGGCTAATGGTCTACCTATTTTGTTAATCTTTTCAAAAAACCAGTTCCTGGATTCATTCATTTTTTGAAGGGTTTTTCATATCTTAATCTCATTCAGTTCTGCTCTGATCTTAGATATTTCTTGTCTTCTGCTAGCTTTTGAATTTGTTTGCTCTTGCTTCTCTAGTTTTTTTTTTTTTTTTTCATTGTGATGTTAGGGTGTCGATTTTACATCTTTCCGGCTTTCTCTTGAGGGTACCTAGTGCTATAAATTTCCCTCTAAACACTGCTTTAGCTATGTCCCAGAGATTCTGATATGTTTGTGTCTTTGTTTTCATGGGTTTCAAAGAACTTACTTATTTCTGTCTTAATTTCACTATGCACCCAGTAGTTATTCAGAAGCAGATTGTTCAGTTTCCATGTAGTTGTGCAGTTTTGAGTGAGTTTCTTAATCCTGAGTTCTAATTTGATTGCACTGTAGTCTGAAAGGCTGTTTGTTATTATTTCCACTCTTTGGTATTTGTGGTAGAGTGTTTTACTACCAATTATGTGGTCAATTTTAGAATGAGTGCGACGTGGTACTAAGGAGAATGTATATTCTTTTGATTTGGTGTGGAGAGTTCTATAGATATCTATTAGGTCTGCTTGGTCCAGAACTGAGTTCAAGTCCTGAATACTCTTGCTAATTTTCTGTCTCATTGATCTATCTAATATGAATTCAAGTCCTGAATATTCTCATTTCTGTCTCATTGATCTGTCTAATATTTGCAGTGAGGTATTAAATTCTTCCACTATTATTGTGTGAGAATCTCTTTCTTCATAGGTCTGAAAGAACTTGCTTTATGAATCTGTGTGCTCCTGCATTGGGTGTATATATATTTAGGATAGTTACTTCTTACTGTATTAATCCCTTTACCATCATGTAATGCCCTTCTTTGTCTTTTTTGATCTTTATTTGTTTAAAGTCTGTTTTATCAGAGACTAGTACTGCAACTCTTCATATATACATATATATATATATATATATATATATATATATATATATATATATATTTTTGCTTTTCATTTACTTGGTAAATATTCCTCCATCCCTTTATTTTGAGCCTATGTGTGTCTGTGTGTCTACAATTGAGAAGGTCCCCTGAATGCAGCACACCAATGGGTTTTGACTCTATCCAATTTGCCAGCCTATGTCTTTTAATTGGATGATTTAGCCCATTTACATTTATGGTTAATATTGTCATGTGTGAATTTGATCCTGTCATTATGATGCTAGCTGGTTATTTTGCCCATTAGGTGATGCGGTTTCTTCATAGTGTTGATGGTAGCTTCATCCCATAGGGGAACATGACAGATGCCAGCCAGAGCTCTCCTGTGTGAGGTATCTGCCAGCCCCTGCAGGGAGATGTCTACTAGTTAGGCAGCATTGAGGTCAGTGACCCACTTGAGGAGGCAGTCTGTCCCTTAGCAGAGGGCAAGGGCTGTGCTGGGATATTTGCTGCTCTCTTCACAGCCAGCAGGCAGGAACGTTTCATTAGCTGAAGCTGCACCCATAGCCTCCCCTTTCCCAGGTGCTCTGTCCCAGGGAGATGAGAGTTTTATCTATAAGCCCCTGGAGCTGCTGCCTTTCTTTCAGAGTTGGCCTGCCCAGAGAGGAGGAATCAGAGAGGCAGTCCGGCTATATATAGCCACTTTGCAGAGCTGAGGTGGGTTCCACCCAGTTTGAAAGTCCTGGCAGCTTTGCCTACACTGTGAGGGAAAAACTGCTACTCAAGCCTTAGTAATGGTGAATGCCCCTCCCCGCACCAAGTTCAAGCATTCCAGGTCAACTTCATACTGCTGTGCTGGCAGTAAGAATTTCAAACCAACGGATTTTAGCTTGCTGGGCTCTGTAGGGGTGGGATCCGCTGAGCTAGACCATTTGGCTCCCTGGCTTCAGCTTTCTTTCCAGGGGAGTGAATGGTTCTGTCTCACTGGCATTCCAGGTGCCACTGGGGTATTAAAAAAACCTCCTGTCACTAGCTCAGTGCCTGCCCAAATGGCTGCCCAGTTTTGTGCTTGAAACCCAGGCCCTGGTGGTGTAGGCACTCGAGGGATTCTCCTGGTCTGCGGGTTGCCAAGTCCGTGGGAAAAGTGTAGCAGATGGGCCGGAATGGACAGTTCCTTATGGCACAGTCCTTCAGAGCTTCCCTTGGCTGTGGGAGGGAGTTCCCCGACCCCTTGTGCTTCCCAGGTGAGGCAACACCCCATCCTGCTTTGACTCACCCTCCATGGGCTGCACCCACATCTAACCAGTCCTAAAGAGATGACCCAGTTACCTCAGTTGGAAATGTAGAAATCAACCATCTTCTGTGTTGATCTCTCTGGGAGCTGCAGACCAGAGCCATTTCTATTCTGTCATCTTGCCAGCCATCTCTGTAGTTTTTAATGTTAAATCAAACTATTAACTTTTTAAGGCTTTGATGATTATAATCAGAAGGGTTTTTGAGAAAAAAGTTTAGATTCTGAGTCTTCATTTTCTCCTTTTGAAAGTTTTATAGCTTCAGAAGTGTCCACTTACATGTATTTTCCTAGTGTTTCTAGAATTTTCAAGTTTATACTCTAAAATATTATTATATCATAAGCTTAGAAACAGGCAAGATAAAAGAAACAGGTTCATTTGAACACCCTCTTCATCTCTTTCTCTCTTTCTCAACAAAGTCTCTCTTTTCAAACATAGGTCAAACACAGTTTTCATGAAGAAAATGTGACCAAACCTCATCAATGCTCATGCTCTGATAACTGTACATCTGATTTGGCCTCAGCTCCAAAGAAGACAACATTCATATGGCTTTAATATGCATGGAGATAATTATAAATATGTGTTACAATATATACATATATATATATATTTATATATATTATATTATATATAAATTACAATTATCTACACTCCTGTATATACCAGTACTCCCTTGAAATATGGCCTGTTCTGAGTTCCTCAAGCACAGAGAATTCTAGGGCACATGTAATGTGAGGGCACTTCATTATGTACTTTTATCACCAGTTATTTTATTTTGAATTAATATTTTATTTCAGGGACATAGGATTGTTTTTACAGCAAACCGTCTCTGACTATACATTTATAAGAACTAAATTTAGCCTCTACCAATATATTTAATAAGAGAAATTCAGTTAATTTCATGGAATTGCTTCTACAAATGATCATTTGGATAATTTAGTATGAGGAAGAATAGAAATAAATATTTTTCACTCATTGGATTTATGCTAGCAAATTGTATAATTCAAGAATTTAAGTTAAAATAATAAGGATTAGTTTTCAAAATACTTCTTTGTTCTAATTACTGAGATATTCTTAATAATAACATTTTTTCCAGCATTATTGAGGCATAATTGATGATTAGAAATTGTATATTATTTCTGGTGTACAGTGTGATGTTCTGATATATGTGCATATTGTGAAATGATTACCATAGTCAAGCTAATTAACATATTCATCTCTTTGCATAGTTACCTTTTCATGTGTGTGAGAGAACACTTAAGATCTAGTCTCTCTGCAAATTTTAAGTACACAATATGGTACCCAGTAATAACATTTTGAGGCTCAAGGATCCATATAACTCTCTTGATCCTTTATTTTTCATGTGTAGACAAAAGAAAATATATCACGACTCTGAAATGCTATAATCAGAATTATAATACACAGCAGGAAATTAGAAATTATTGGTATAAAATGAGGTCAAACTAAATTTTGCAACTACAGACAAAAATGAATAAAATTCCTTTCCATCAGATGTCAAAAAGTTTATCCAATTTATCTAATAGTAAAAACTTTGATTTTATGTGGTATTTTTCAGACCTTAGCCATATTTAGCCTTTCAAATCACCATGATAAATAACTTTCTGATACATTGCTTCCCTTAGCTTTGTTGTTATTATACAGCTTTATCTGATATAATTTTTAAACATGTATTTATGACAATAAATCTCCAATTTTCAATTGGTTTGTATTTATAAAAATCCAATTTCTAAATATCTTATCCATGCTGGCTAACGTTCACAAAAATAAAGATCACTTTATCAATTGGGGCTAATTCTAGAGACTAAACAAAAAAATAATCTATTATTTTCAAATTTGCTTTGCTATCTACACTTCAGTATACACCAGTACTCCCTTGAAGTACAGTCTGCTCTGAGTCCCTCAAACACAGAGAGTTCTAGGGCACATATACTGTTAGGGCTCTTCATTATGTATTTTTGTCACCAGTTGTTTTGTTTTGAATTAATATTTTATTTCAGGGACATAGTATTGTTTTTACAGTGAACCATCTCCGACTCTCAAGCTATTGCCTACAATCACTGTTATTAATGCAGCACCATCACATGAGAGCCAAGGATTAAGCTTGCCAAAACAAGCCTAAGATTTTATAGTCACGAGGAAATTAATTACTACCCATAGAAATAAAACTAGTCACATTCCCAGATTATTTCAAAGTAGTCATTTTATAATATTGCCTGCTAGAGGATTAGTCTGATTGATTACACCATTTCTCCTGAAATTTTTGCCATCTTAAAACCTAACGATAGATATCAGGATAAAACTATTTTACTCTACTTTAGGCCACTTCTATTATTTTGAACCTTTACACCATTTTGTTTTCACTTTTAACCCAAAGAGGACCTTCTCTTTATTTTCCTACCTCTCTTACCAGGAGTCAGTCACTACCGGCCATCCAGGGAAGAGAGGACTGTCCATTTAATAAGGAATTACTGCCATCTTGTGGCTACCATAATTGAAGGTAAATATTTCTAATGCTCTAGACAATAAAAAAAAATTAAAAGATTGAGATGTTATATGCTATTTTATCCATTTTAATTTCAACATACCTCATTAAATAGACACTATGATACACAATGTTTTTTAGTGAAAATATGTATATGAGTATTAGAGCATGCAGGAAGATGATCTCTGTTCCACACTTCATCAAAATCCAGCAGTAAATGAAAAATGTAAAGTTTGAATCTAAAATAAAAATGTGAGTCTGCACAGGACAGACAATTATGTAGAAAACTAAGTGGAGGCATTAACAATTTCTAACACCCACCCCTGCTTCAGCAATTTATCTTCATTTCTTTTAATGCTAAGAATTTGTAGAGGATCATAATTCAGTAGGTTCAAATATTTCTAACTCTGAGGTGACATGTTTGCCACACATCTCAATAGCCCATGTCAGCACCGGAAATTGGCCAAGACCTACCAATAACCAGAAACAGATTTGAAGTAAATGCTTCTCTCAGATCTGTATGGCACATGTTGTCCTCAATATTCTTTCCCTTGACATGTGACAAATTTGCAAATTCTGCATTTTTAAGATTCACATGGTAGAGCCAGTAAAACACTGGCAGTGAGATCCAATAAGCACATCTCAGAACACTTTGTTCTGAAAGTATAAAGCAAAAACATAACTCTGCTTCGCTGTCAAGATATGTGACATCATTTAAAGCAAAAATTTGTTTTTTGACAGGAGAATTCAAGGTTTATTTATCTGAATGCATTTGATTGAGGAAAGCAGCTTACTAAAATCTTATTTTAAAAATGAGATGTTCAAAAAGAACATTTTCTCCTCATGTGTATTGGGCTGAAGTGTAAAACCTTAAATAATGGTAGAAAACACTCCACCTGGTGGTAGAAGAAAAAGGGTAGCAGCTTTCTGCAGAAAATCCTCAGACAAAAAGATGGAATGAATCAACAGAATACAAGTCTAGCTAGAAACCGTGTCAGATACTCCACTGCAGTTGGTGAGCATCTTAAAAGCAAAATCCCAACAGAATCTGTCTCTCTATAAATCTTTCCACCCCTTTCCATTACTAGGTGGGTATTGTTGGCTCTAAGCCATCTGATTTTACTATGATTTATTAACTGCTATGCATTATATATGAGATTCAGGTTTGCTGAAGAGTTACCTTATGGTCATTGTTGCATACAAATCAGCTACTGTTAGAGAGGTTTATTGCATCATTTTATGCTGCCGGCACTTCTGTTTAGGCATAAATGTAACTGGAAAAGAAAATCCCTCCTGTTAAATTTTCCCATATATGTTACTAGCACATGCAGTGTATGTTAAGAACAATAGTCTTTTGTTCTGTTCTGTTTATAAAAAGAAGAAAAAGCATCCAGAACAATGGGTAAGAAATAAAAACTTGTCTAAATCAAAAGATTGGTATTCTCCAAATCGTTGCTACCACATTGAGCCATTTTCTCTGGTAAGACCAACTGAAACATGAGAAAGAACAATAATGTGAGCAAAACCAATTTACGCTTGGTAGGAAATTGGAAAAAACGGTAGCAGAGATCTAAGCAGATCTGTCTCTGAAATAAGCTACCACAAAACAGTACTTGCACACTCTTTTTTACATTGAGCCATTTGATTAACTAAGTAAGTCAACTCAAATTTCCAGTCCAGCTCTCAGTACAATGACTTGACAGCTTGCCTTTAGCACTTTGCTTATGTGTTTGCTCATAGCTAGCATAAACAATCAAGACAAAAGCAACACATTACCTAAATGGCCTTGGTTTACCTGCAATCAAAGGAAGAATGGATATTGTCTTACATATCCAACAGGAAGGGAAAAGGCATGGCTGACCATATATATATATATTTTTTTAAGCTGAAAAAGGAGGGATGTTTTCCTTCCTTTCTGAAATTTTGCCAGGCTATCCTAACTGAAAGCATTGCTGTCAGCTTTAATGTGGCATATGTTATTAAGTGTTTCTGAAGAAAGACGTTATTATTAGGTAACGGCATTATGCCCAAGAAGAATGAGTCAAATATTCTGCACTCTCAGCTTTAGTAAGCCTTCTGCAGGCATACTAGAATCATATCTACTAAGATATATATATAAAATGACTTTAGAATCTTAACAATGTAGATATAAATATATGTATTTGTTTTAAAATTTTTTATATGTTATCCATGAATGCATTTCCTAATATTTTTAATGAGCTTGATTTCCTCTTAAGTAATTGAGTGGCATGGTGAAAACGTTTTCAAAGTACTTTAGTATAAAACTACTTATTGGAGTCCCACTCTATGCCTACTGATCACTTTTAAGCATAACAGAGAAGAATGGCTTGTTGACCTTAGAGATTCTTAATGTCTTCAAGTCTCTGATTTTTATAGAAACTTTTCATGTATAGTGAGTTGTACGTCACGAAAACTGCCAGAGAGAGGAGATGCTTAGAAGGAAAATGAGACCTTGAAGAGAAGGCAGACAACATGAACCAAGAGAGTAAACTGTTCTCATGCATAGGTAACTTTGAAAAGTATCAATGATAGGTTATACTATCAATGATAGTATAATGTATATTCTATAATGAATAAATAAATCAAAATAAATCCATATTCTATAATGTCATCAATGCCTTGAAACTGAAGACTTTTCCAGTTTCCTGGATCAATGCTTGAGAAATGCCCTAAATACAGTATCACAATTTCATGTGATAACCATCCCGTATCCCACCTCTGCCTCCTGCATTTTTCTTTAAGGGGGATATTGTTTTCCTTCCCAAAGAGTATATGATTCAGAGATGTGGAAAACACATCTTCTAAAAAGAAACTATTAATTGGCATATGATATTATTATAATACTTTAATTTTCTTTGGAAAAAAAATCCCTAAAACCAAATAATTACCAATTTTTAAAAGATTTTCAAAATGTGTAATTGAAAAATCTCAGAAGCAACCCCCAAACTATTGTGTCCTGTGGTTTGTGTATATTACAGTGTCTTTTTAAAAATCAGTGTTTATGATCTCTATTTTCTGGGTGACTAACATGAATTAAAATGGACTGCACAATCAGAAAGTGAAGATCAGTATGCATCGCTTGTTCCAGTTTTTCTATCTTCCAATGACACTATTTAGACTGATAAACATCACTTGGCCTTGGCAATCTAGACTCACCGGTCTGTGAATAAACCTTAATTCAGTTAAGTGGTATCTCTCCAAGGACATCTGCTACCAAAAGTTTCAAATATCTACAACAAAACATAATATTCCAACTTCCAGAAACATGATTAACATAAAAATATTTTTCTCCAAAAGGGTAAAGTTATGATTTGAGATATTGCTTCCATTATTTTAGAGCTACAAAACTTCCAGTCTTATGTCACTTTTTTTTTTCAGTTATTTACATCCTCTTACTCAACACACAGTTTGACAGGTGTAATCAAAATGAATATAAACAATTAAACAGAAAAGCATGATTATGTAGTGGAGGTTGGAAGAAAATCTAAGAATTTTTTTTCTCTTTGGTGAGGAAGTGGCTTAGTTAAACTTTCCCTTGACCTCTATTGATTTATGATACACTTACTTTCAGATGTTGTCTCTACAAAGCAAAGTGAAATGAACGGTTTTCCAGCTAATTTGTTTTGTATGGACCGCCAAGCTGGACACTTGCAGACCACAAAGTCTGTGAATGAGAACCTGGGAGCTGGCATGAGAAGAATTGAGCTGGAGCATTTCACCATGGCTGAATAAGCAACTTAACCTCTTGAATCCTTCCCTGTACAACTGTAGTAAGACACCACCCTGGCTTTTACACAGTTTGTGAGCTAATAAGATAATGCTTATGTATCTGTTTTAATATGAATAAACTGGTATTAAAATGGCACATAACAATCATTTTTACTACACCAGTCTTCATTATAAATTATTTTATATGTATTTATAGGACTGAGTTGCTAGATTTCAAATGAATGGTGATGAATTACACCAAGATAATATAAGCATTGATAATATTTATAGACAAAAAATTTTTATTTTTCATATTTCTGACAATGAAAGATTATTTTTTCTAAGCTATTAAACAAGCTGGATGTACTCAAATTTTCACATTTTCTGATAAAAAGAGATTTTAAGAGGAAAAAATGTTTATCAAATGCCCATATGGGTAGAAGTAAAATTTTTGTTGTGGGCAATTTAAAGGGCACCTCTCTCGACAACACTGAATTTATGCAAACACTGAGTATTACTTGATTCAGCCAATGTCAGTTGTAAGTTTAAGGTAATTACAGTATTTGAACGGGATGGAGGATGATAGATATTACAAATTGGGGGAGAAGGAAAGGAACCTCCGTGGTCTTGAAAAATTTAAGACAGAATTTGACCTTTCTTGTTTTTTAAAAACAAGATGCCCCATCATCCTTTAATTCACCAGTAAGAATATGAAGCTGCATCCGCATGCTACATAGCATAAGGTGATTTAATGCATTTTCTATATTTAACACTATATTACAATACAGCTTATACATATTCAAAACAATTGTCAGGCTACAGCTTTGTCACATTGTGCATCATTTACAATCACTTGTAAATCCAGAAAAATACACATGCAGAGAAATGAAAGCAGGAGGTAGAGATTGTTTTAATGTGATTATATTGGCATCTGATATGATGGGTGCTTTGGACCATATTGACATGAGTGAGGATTCTATGTAGCAACTGTTCAATACCATCCGTTGGACTTCTCTGATAGACCACTTAACTATCTCAGCTTTTCCAGTGATCATCTCATTTATCTAGGATTATTGCACTGAATTTACTGTTTGGTTTTCTTCCAGAACTGAAATGTCAAGTCCAGTGTCATGTATGCAGTAGCTTTGTGCTGTGAGAGCTTCACAGATCCCCCAAAAGCTGCTAGCAGTTGATCTTTGGATAGAGCTAGAAATAAATAAATCCTCTTTAGCAGATCAATATTCATCCCATTTAATGCTTGATGTGAAACTTGTGGATTTGTGGTGGTAATGCTGATGTACAGCTAATCGTTGAAAATGGGCATTAGGGCTTTTATAGCATGGCAACATATTGTCAGGCAGGAAAGGAAAGAAATGGAAAACACAGCCCGGAAAAAAAATTGGGTAAGTTTATATAAATTTGCTGCACATTTGGAATCCACTTGGGGTGTTTTACTACGCAATACTAGCAGCTAATAACATGGACAACAAACAGATCTGCTCTGTAAAAGAAATCTCTGTGGCCTTTACTTGGTTTGCCTCTCTTTGTTAGACTGTGTATAAAAATGACTCATTTTGAGACCCTGGTGTTAAAGAAATTGACACTGAATTTTTTTTCTTTTGCTGATTATTACAAGTTTCAACAGCTACAGCACAAAAACCAGTTTCACGTAAAAACTATAACTTGGAGAAACAACAGAGTTTTCATACGGGAAATTCATACTAAATTTTTTTTTTAATGAATGAGAGTTTTATACTCAAAAGAATGGAATATAAAATCGTGTCCTGAATAAACTCAAACTGACAAGGAATTTCATCCTTCTAGTGAGAGAAGTTTAAAATATGGCTACTGCCAACGGTTAAGGTATTTTTTTTCTAGTCCATGGTGTAAAAGTCATATATCACACATTTCTTAGATTGCAAGGGTTAAATTTATCTTTTTTGATTCAACAATTTTATTTTTTGCTGTAGATATAATTCCTACTATCATGGTGTCAGAAAAAGCAAGTTGGTGCTGGGCATTCTTTGCATGCAATAACTTTTAGCCCAAGCACATAAGCTGTAATATAGACACTTGTGGTCATCAATGGCATACAGATTTTCAACCATATTTCTTGATTATTCATTTAATGTAATGCAAGCAAAATGTGTACGTTATCCTTGTGTGAAAACTTTGGCTTCTCTATGTTCTTACTGATTTAGGCTGCCCCTCCTGAATTTTAGAAAGCGTCAAAACTTATTTGTTAGTGGGATGCCTTTATGAGTAAAACATGAGAAATATGCACTTACTGTAAGCATTGAAACTAGAGAACTGATACTGATTTGTTTTCCCTGGGATATTCTTTCTTAAATAGTAGGTTTTCATTTGCATTTACTGAGAAATGAAACATTATAAACTTTATATGCTAGGAGAGGTCGTTAAGACTAAAACATGCAGAGTAACATCTGCTGGCTACAGATATTTGGTGGACTTCTCAGAAGTGTCAGCTTCCGTTGTGCAAGCCCTAAACTTTACAACTGATTAATATTTTCCCCTGGTAAGGGATCTTGGGCAGTCACAGTTCCTCTGGTTTGCAAAGGCTGACAGATGAGCAGGCAGGTCATGGTCACAAGATAATGTTTATCTGGTGAAAAGTAAATCAGTAAACAGGGAAGGAAAGGTATGTTTATGCTGGAGGCCATGAAAGTTGGGAAATAGTAATGTGCAAGGCAGAAAATAACAATTGGGAAAGTATGTGGGTGTGGCTGCAACACTATATACCTGTACGTTCCTGCACATACATGCAGAAATGCATTCTGCTAACCTGGATATGCAAAGAGGCATAATAATATATGAATGTGTAAGCACTGAGACAATCCATTATGTTATGTGTGGATGTGTATGTGAGTGCATATATACAAATGGGATATCTTAGTCCCCTTCTAGGGCTTGAAAACACAAATGTATTTGGAAATATCTGTCTTGAAAGTAAAAATCTTAAAGCTTGTATCAATTCATGAATAACTGAATAACAAACACAGAAGGTAAGGTGTCTTCTTTCTACCTTTAGATTTTGAAGCTGATTATCAGAGAAAATGAACAGCCTTTTGTTCTACACAGCAAACCTTTTAACCTGAAGAATGTTGGGCTGATTGACCTACTGTGACAATTCTAACATAGATCTCAAATGATATACAAGTCAAGGATTTTGTATTTTTCAATCCAGAAATTAAATATTTTGCAAGTTCTGGATATTTTGTTTACAGGAAATAATTATTAGGAACTTCACAGCTGGCATATTATTTGATATGCTGAGTCATTAGAAAACTAGCAAATAATAATATTTCACAGTTATTCGCTATATATTATTCATAATTAATAATGTAACCATTGTTAAAAATTGTTGCATTCTCCCACGAGTTCTGGAAAGTACTATTCATGCAGCTTCTTAGGAATAAAGAAAAAATATGTCCCCAAGCACCTGTAGAACAACTTGCTTCATATTCTCCTCTCAGTTACCATGCTGCTCATTTAAAGAGAAAAAGATTTTGAAACATTTTTTCTCAAGTAGATGTTACTAGGTTCACCATTTTCTGTGTGTTGGCTACTCAGAAACCAAGAGACAAATGATGCATTTGTCCTTATATCTATAATTACTTTTTACCTATTGATTTCTTCAACAAATAGTTATTGAACACATTTTGTGTGGAAGCCAAGATGTGGCTCTTGATCAGGATGACACATCTCCTGTTTTCGCCTTTTCTTTAGTCCTTGAAACATTGATATGTAAGTACCTATTTTTGAGATGTCCATGTTTGTCAGCTGTACCAAATTATTTGTGGAGCAATATCAAGTATAAATAAATAACACAAAGATGGTTGGGGTGGTGAATGGATGAACAACAATTAAAGCATATTCTATCAAGACATGCATATGGATACATAGATATACAGACAGCTAGTAGGTTGTGTGAAGAGGCTTATGTTATTATGGGATCCTGGCTACTCACAAACTGCAGAGCTTTGCTAATTCTCCTAGATCAGAACCTATCAGCTGAGCAACAGATTACATTCCTCCATGGGAAACAAAACTACCCAGGCTGCGCTACTTACGGAAAGAAGCAGGGTCTGCTTCCTAAATTAGAGAAAATAAGACCTAATTTTTTCCTAAATATTAAGTAATTGGAGTAGCACCCACATGTAGGTAGAGTGGTAAATTAAAAGGAAAATTCAATGATTCGGAAATTATTCAATGATTCTTTAGAGAGGACTAGAGAGAGAAAAATGAACATAGAATAAATTTATGTTGTTCAAAATATGTGTGCATATTATGGAACTGAAAATCAGGTTATATTCAGAGAGTAAGCCCTTCAGCCCATCTCTCTGGAGTGAAAGGCTTCAACGGTTATATATTACCTTGAGTGATATGTTGGTTGACACTGTGTCTTCCAGGGGATTTAGAATCATAAAATGATAGAGTCACAAAATTTTATGTGGGGTTGGGATTCAACCAACCCCACATAAAATTAGTTGGGGTACAATTTTCTAAAAGCTCTAATCAAACCAGTGGTGAAATCATGATGGTCTGGGTGAGAACTAAGATTTTTTTCTCACTAATATTTCAGACCCAATTTCTCACCTCATTTCAGATAAAATGAGTCCATTTTCTGGTAGGTTTTCTACTGTGAAATATCTTCCATGGACTAATGTACACAAGAGAGAACTGGCCTTGTGAGTCACTGGCAGATGGATGCTTTATCTGTGTTTTTTGTCTGTGTAAATATAATTTATAATATTTTAACTAAAATTTGCCAGAAGAAATACTCTTTAAATGTGGAAGTTCATCACTTTACCTCACTTCCACTAATCCCTGTTAAAATATTATAAATAACATAGAGCTTAAAGCTGCAAAACAGAGACCTAACAAGACTTAACCAAAAATCTTTTGTAAAAGATTCAAGTAAAACCTTACAACTGATAACTAAACCAACACGCTTTGATCCACATGAATTATCTATAGTCTTCATCCGTCTTATCTTTAGAAAAATGGAGAAGAAAAAATGTCCTCATATTTTAAGCAGATTATTTTATAGAGGTTTTNAAAAGAAAAGAAAAAAGAAAAAAAGAAAGAAAGAAAATGTCCCTTGAGAGTTCAAGATATTTCTATAAGTAACTCTTTTCTAAGACAGCTTAATTTGCTCTAGTTTTACAAACCTACGAAGTCTTTTCATTGCTGGAATATGCAGAGGTTACTTGCAAAGCTCCTTGAAAAGACCTGTGCCCTCTTTTTATGAAGACAATGAAGGAGATGGAATTTTATACCACAGACAATGATCCAGAGACAGGAAGACACTTTGATGTTCAAATAATTCGACAAGTTTTGGCATTCTTAAAAAATAGCAAAAAGGATCTTTGCCGAATTTTTATTTTGTTTTTGTTCTGTCTTCAGTTCACACAGGCGGGTTCAGACAGGAAGTACAGCCTGAGCGACTCAGCCAGATCTACAAGGATTAGTTACAGCAAGAAGGCTGTTGTGTGAATCTGAGTCACTTTTTTTTTCTTTTATAGCAATTCTAAAGATAAATTCACACAAACATAAGCCTGCCCAATCCTATCTTTATGATAACTATATCTGGCCAAAACTTTAGGTGATTTTAGTATAAAATCACCTAAAAATCATTGGCAACTTTTCATAGAAATTATTGTTGTACGGCAATGCTTTATTGGACTCTAAATATAGAAACAGGGTTTTTTATTTCTGAATAAAATGTGATTTTAGTCATAATATTACATGAAATATTTAGTTTGGTATGGGCTTTGTGCTTTCTCATTATGGTGTCAATTGTTCTTAGAGGTAAGTAATTTGTAAGGACAGGAAATAGAAATTCAGCACCCAAGACAAGAAGGCTATCTTATCAGTTTTAAGAACAACTAAGAGGATGTTAAAGGTGAGGTCGTGCTTTAAATTTTCTACAATGCTTTGTAACTAAACTATGTGTAAAATAAAATATAATTTTCAAAAATATAAGTTCCTAATTAATATTATTCCAAGTTGGGGGAATAAAATCCATCCTTTGAAATCTACCAAAACAAAAATCTATTCTAAAAAATAAGTGAGGATTTGTTTCTTCTCTGTCTAAAATTGCGTTACTCATTAAAGTTTACTATTTTACCTTCTGCAGGCCAAGTAACCCTCAAAGTCTACAGCAGGCATCAGGCAAATGAGCCAACTTCATTTAAAAGTTAACTGTCCAAATTTTAAGCCCTATTTTTTTTCACTTGGGTTTTTATTGTATTTGTTTGGAAATGTTCTCTGACTGTGAGGTCACAGATTGTAACATTTTAATGGTAAACAAATCAAGGTAATAGTTTTATAAATTCTTTTTCCAAATTTTGATCCCAGGACTATTTTACAAAACAGCAATGCCAGTGGTAAAAAGAATGCTTGTATTCTAAACCTCATGTATCGAGACGGTATTTTGATTTTGGAATACATGTTATCCAAACTCCACAAAAAAAAAATGTTACAAAAAGAGCTTAGAACATTGGTTTTCTCCCACAAAAACCCCACCACTGATAAAGTCAGGAGTAATCCAACAGATCAGCCAACATATCCATATATTATGTATACTGCATAGAACATTTCTTTTTTCTGCCTCATCATCATTTTTCCATTAACTAAAATGCCATAATTAATCATCAGCTATTACTAATGCTTAGAAAACTCACTTGAATAATAAAAACAGCTCTATTATCGTTGTTACAAAAGATTGAATATTCCATTTATTAATATTCACTACTAAAATGCAGCTGATAAATTTTAACACCCAAGAATTTCCATAATTTTGTTTGAAATTGTGGTTTGTGCTTGACTTGTGGGTATAAACGCCAACACAATGTGTTAATATGTGGCATTAGCACAGACTCTGGTAGGAAAGTAAAGAATGAGAATACTTAGTGGAAATTAAGATGCATACTAGTTGTACAATTTGCTAACTGCTTTGCTGCAGAAATTGGACAATATTCAGTATGTAGCAAGATACATAGCAAGTTAAAAAATACTTTTTTGGCAATTTCCCTGCTATTTAATATGAAAGTTATTTCAGAAAAAAAATAATTATCAAGATAATTGCCTCAATATGTATCTCTGCATGTACAGAAACACATGACCTCATTTATTTTGATTCTGTTAGATCACTGGGCAAACTCTTATGAGTTTGCCAAAACCTATTATCTGACTTCACTTAAAATGAAATCAAAAAAGTATGATGAAAATAATTTGGATCAATGGTATTTGCAGGAGTAAAACAAGTAGTGTCTTCCTCTTCCTTCCATCTTTCCCATCTAGCATACACACACTCACACACACATACACATGCACAAAAATACAGGAACGCACATTCCAAGTATTTTGATTCTTTAAACTAATTGTCATTGCTCAGTTTCAATAGCTATGTGTCATTCTTGCCTATTACTCTATAATGTACAGGTACTATTTGATTTTATTTGTCTACCTGGTCATTTTAGAAGTAACATTTGTTAGAAACTATTTATAGAAGTATTTAACTAAGCCTTGCTCAACTTGTTTGCTATCTTTTCTTGTAATCCTGTGAGTAGTGAAGTTAAGTGGATCTGGAACTGCAATATTATGCAATAATCTTTAGAATATAATTGCACAACAACTGTGACATTTGGGGTCAACGCATTGACATCTGGTTTCTGGTCTAAAAGACCAGCAGAGGGAGCCCCTGCATGACTTAAGAAAACCGAAGGCAGGCAGAAGAGAGACTTTTCAGGGTGCTAAATTATGCATGGTGCCCTCTACTGGAGTCACTGGTAAACAGTTTCGATTTCAAAAAGAAATTTGTAAGCACTGAATTCCAAACTTGATCACAGCATACTTTACTACCAGTTATCATAATGAGTGTAGCAGTATGTTTGAAATAAAACTGATTTTAATTGCTTTTGATTTTAAAAATAAATATAGTCCCTACATTTCTTACATGAAGTTTGAGGTTGAGAAATCAAACAAAATTATGTGGAAATCCCACTTTCCCAAAATTTCTATCATTGCTGAATTGTCACATTAGTTTTCTCTATGACTATTTAACTTCCATATATCCAGAATCCTAGTATGCGCTATACAAACCATGCCATTCACTTAACAATAACGTAAGTGTAGCATTGTAATGTGAAATAATTTTGCAGTGAGTGAAATAATTCATTTAAGAGAGTTCTAAATCAAGGGTTGTGCTGATTGACACAGTTAAAAAATGTATTTTCTTTGTGATAATTCAGCAATAATCCCATTACTGAACATTATTTCAGTTTCTACTTGCTTTTCAATTCCTTTGAAGAACATTCAAAAGTAACTATCTTTTATTTTAGAGTGACTGGTAATGAAATTACTTTCAATTCCACTTTAAATATATAATTACTATTTATAAATAAGAAATCATTAATTGTAATTTGCACAGAGAACCAACAGATATCTAGACACTTCTTATAATATGGTGTTGGATATGTAATTTTTTCAAATAAGTCCACATTTGCCAATCATTTGTCAGTTAATTCTGTCGGTTATGTTTAAATATCATGTAGGAAAGTATTAGTGTACTTTGATTTAAAACTGTAAGGTTGGAAAATAATGTTCTTCCTTAATATTTTATGATGACCTTATGACTATTACAATGATTAGTTTATATGAAATAAATCAGATATTTAGCAACAAAAAATTTATTTGATATTTTGCTTCTAGTTTTGACTGAATGGACTGGTCATTTTGCTATTATTTTTAGTCTATATTTATGACATTTCTTTCAAATTTCTTTCAGGAAGAAGAGCTTGTCTAGGCATACATAATTCTGTGCTTTTTGAAATTTATGTTAAAAATATGAATTATAAAATAAATTTTTGAAATGTATATTAAAATTCTATTTCTTTTATAATACTTTCCAACTTCATGATTTTTATAAAGGGCAGAAATTTTCTTACTGCTATGTTTCTCTTATTAGCCTTAGCTTTTTCTAGCAGTTAAAATACCAATCAACTAAGAATTAATGCAAAATACATACAATTATATAATAACATCACACAATCAACTTTAATTGAAGACATTTTTGATGTATATTAAATAATATGTACAAATTATAAAGAATAGGGATTAAAATTGGTCACCGTGGTTAATTTGCCAAGGACAAATTAATTCTAAGTGAGCAAGGATAAAACTCATTCTGGCACTAGAGTTTGCCTTCTAAATCTTCCACATCCAAACATTACAATTGAAAAGAATGGGGAAAGAATTTATTTTACAGAAATGTCCATTAAAGTTAATTCCATTAGAAAATATTTGATTTTAAATATATCATTTGAAAAAGTTCCACACCTTGAAAGGAATATTGCTTTATGTAACAAAAGGAACTATCTAAAGAATGAATCGTATATTAAATACAAAGTAGTGGCATATAGAATACACACCTGTAGCCAAACACAGCAGTTGTGACCAGTTAATTGGAAAAGCCTCAGCATAGTCATTATACATTTTTTAAAAGAGGGAGAGAAGCCAGTGTTTATCTTCATCCAACCTAGCATCACCAAAGTAAAATTGAATTGAAAGTTATGAGCTAACCTGATGCATTACCTCCTGTGTTCTGAGCAGTTTTAAATGTTTTACTTTTATTCATTAATTTAACCCCCAAACAATCCTGAAGGTCACAATTACCTCCTTTTTTCCAGATAAGACAACTAAGGTACAAATTTTTTTTTTTTTTTGATAGCCACATTGAATAACCTAAACCAGCGTTCTAGTCCAAACCTAGAGCTCTTGCTCTGTTATGATTTCATCATCATATTTTTAAGAAGTGCCTATTATTGAGGTTTTTAATCTCAAAACTTCTGCTGAATCATAAAACACAGTAAATAAATCATAACAAAACCTAATTTATGCTGTAGCATTCCACAGATAGTGTATGTCTCAAAAAAGCATCCATACCGAGACTACAGAGGCTGTAACTCAAACGGCTTTCTTTCTGACAACATCATAAACTTCACCTGGAATCTGAAAATAAAGCCACTCCTTTCCTCTTGCACTGTCATTAGTCATGTAGTTTTTTTTCTTGGGACTTGGAGGTAGGACAAAGTAGAAAACTCCACAGTCTACTTGAGAGAAACAGCCCATTAGGGGAAAGACTTGGATAATTCTAGTCATGTTAACTGTTTCTAAAACTTTTTTTTTTTTTTTTGAGTAGTATTTCTGCTTTGAAGTCTTCCCCACCGGGCTAGTGCAAAGTGGAGGGACCACTAATATTTTCACAAATGACTTTGCCTAAAACTCTCACATTCTACTTCCTGCTTAACTTTTGAGTTTTTTCTCTGGCTTCTGATTGCTCAGTCTTCAATTCTGGATCTCTCACTTACTAGTTCTATGAGCATAAGAAAGTATTTAATTTCTTCTTATAACAGCTTCCTCATCTATACATGAAAAGTAGAAACAGTACATATTTGATAAAATTATTATAAGGGTCAAGTGAGATAGAGCTGTAAAATACTTAAAATAGTTTTCAGCATTTAGCAATGCTCATTCAATAAATATTAAATATGTGTTCTAAAATTGGAAGAACCAAGATTTGCAGTGTAATAAAAAATCTATGTATGAATACAAAACTTTTCAAAAAAATTTTCAGACACAGAATTTGTTCTTGTTCCATGGTATTTGTGAGGAAACTGAAGTTCAAAGTAATTGGCAGGACATACTATTTTAGGCAGTATAGGAGTAGGGTCCTATGAATGCCCAGCAACAGGTACAGACCAATTATGGGTTATTTCCAAAGAATGATTTTTTTTCTTTTTTTTTTTTTAATATTCTTCAGTTTCTTCACTAATACAATGGAACAAGAGCAAATTCTATGTCTCAAAAATTTTTTGAAAGCTTTTGTATTCATATATGGCTTTTTATTATACCACAAATCTTGGTTATTCCAGTTTTAGAACATATGAGAGAGATACATGCTGTCTTCAGTCGTTCATATTTTAAAAATAATTTGGCATTTCTCCTTATTCAGATAATATCATCTTCTGTAGAAATCATTCCTCTTCTGTAGTGGGATAAAAGTGCATTTAGATCTACAAATATATTTGTGTGTGTGTTTGTATCTATATACATATATTCGGATGTAAGTTCTAGCCTCATCAGTGTCATCTATCTGTAGAAGATAATATTTATAGAGGTTTGGCCTCAACAGTTGGAGATGTCAAGACAAAAAGTGCTCTCAGCTACAGTCAGGGAACAGACTAATGCAGTATCTGAATTTGGCTAACCAAAAACACAGTGTTGTGGGATTCTTCCTTGTAAGTTGTGTTATGGCCTTAGATAAACTGGTGGCAATTTAAAGAACATCAGTTATAAAGCCATACAGGTAGAAGTTCAAATCTTGAATCCACCACTTAATAGCTAACTGTATACCTTTGGACAAATTATTTAACCTCTGAGGGCTGCAAAGTTTCTTTGCCAACAATCCACGCCACATAGGAACATTAAATGTGAGCATGTGCCTAAAACACATATTACAGAGCCAGCAGATGATAGCTGTTGGAATTTGAGTTGATTTAAACATTAAACAGCAAGTTGAGGTAGAACATCCCAAACATGAAATTCTTTAAGTCTATGAATCTTTGGGTCTTGACATGGAGCTTTCTATTTAAACCCAAAATGTATGCCTACCTTGTGTAATTTAAAATCCCCACTCTGCATGTGATAAATAGAATCATCCAGATGTGGTCAGTAAATTATGAAAAAATCACTTAGTCCTTTTTGCCGAGAGAGGTAAAAGAGGTTGTCCCAAATATCATATTTGCCAAATGTTATGCTTATTGCTGTATTACATCCCTGCTAATATATTCATGTAAGTGAAGCACCCAAGCCTGCTTCATCACTGATATGAATGTCAGCAGACACGGCAATATCAACAAAATAACTCTATGCAATTACATTATCTAACATTCTCAAATTAATCCAAAGACTTTTGGATATCATGAGAAAATGTACATACATGGGTTGATATGGCTTCTCTAATTAATAGATGTAATGGGCATGAGCACGGAAAAGAAGGAGAGTGTGTCAGGAGGGAAGAAAATTTCACTGGGATTCTTCCCACAATTTTTAAAACACCTAATAGCCAATGAGGTTATCTCTTTATTTCAAAACTCTCCATTAAGTGTAATTAGATATTGAGGTCTTAGAACACGCTACAATCTACAAGAATAAAGCATAAGCACTTTCTACTTATTTCATTTGCTCTGGAACTTGAAAAATCTTTTATTTCAGCCTAGAGGGTAAAACAGGAAGATATGCGTTTGCTACCCGGGAAAATTATTAGGCGCTTGTCAATTTCTTCTTGAATAATCTTTTAGTAATAGCTAATGCTTATTGAACTTATTGCTGACATTATGGAATGTTACATATGAGAGAGAAAAAAAATGTTTTTAATTCTCAATAGATAGAGCAATTTGAAACTTTCTGTCTTGACCAACTTCACATCATATATTATGAAAAAGTAAGAAGGCGGCCAGGCGCAGTGGCTCACTACTGTAATCCCAGCACTATGGGAGGCTGAGGCAGGCAGATCACAAAGTTAGGAGATTGATACCAGCCTAGCCAACATGGTGAAACCCCATCTGTACTAAAAATATAAACAATTAGCTGGGCACGGTGGCAGGCACCTGTAATCTCAGCTACTCGGGAGTCTGAGGCAAGAGAATTGCTTGAACCTGGGAGGCGGAGGCTGCAGTGAGCCAAGATCATTGCACTCTAGCCTGGGTGACAGAGCAACACTTTGTCTTGAAAAAAAATAAAAGAATAAGAAGGAAAGAAAATGGAGAAGGAATGGGAAGGAGGTAAGAAGAAGGGAAAGGAAAGAGAGAAAGAGAAACTGATATATATATATATATATATCTGACCTATAATTGTGAGAGTATCACTGAAAAACATTTCATTACAAACTATATTATTTGATTGTTACTTACCTTAAAATATTTTTTTATTTATTAACAAAACATTTCCATTTTCAAAAACCAGTTTATTTACTCTAAGGCTAAGATACAAGGATGCTCCTCCACTGTCATTTCTTACTTCTATTACTCCTTGTTGGTCTTTTGTGTTTTTGCCCCTAGTCTAGTGATAAGAGTGAAGATCTGAATACAAGAAACTAGTATTCAGCATATGGGTCCTAGCTGTGATTCCCTCATAATCCTTTGTGTGACTGTAGTTACGTTGTGTGACTCCCATAAACAACATTTTCTTTCTTAGTACGTAATTGTTGGCAGAAGTGGTTATGTCCCTGTTACAAGGAAAAGTCTCATGAGATGATTAATCTAAAATTTATTTTAGAAATATAAAGGACTTTGAATTCAAGGCAGTATATTAAGAAAATATCCCCTCAAACAATGAACCAATGAGATTGGCAAAGACCTTGACTTTCCTGATTTTCATTTAGATTCTTAACATTTGAGTCCATTGATATATTCAAAGCCCTACTCTTCTGGAAAATATAAGATTTGAAAAATATGGCTACAAAGAGCAAAAGAAGATTTGTGTCTCAATAGAAAAGATCTACAGATTGAATGCTACATAGAAAACAATTTATTCACCTTGCAAAGATGAAAGGATGAAAAGGCCCTGAGCAGTAATAAAACTTAGCCATTTTGGGAATGGCCCTCAAAAGGCTGTCTTATCAGACTTGGTAGTTGGAAAAGTATCTGTAATCTCAAAGAAAACTTTAAATACTGTTCAAGGAAAATATCCAAATACATCTTAAAATGCCACTGTTTTTCATTCTTTTGCCTTCAGTGAAAGTATCTCTGCCAATCCTTTTACTTGAGAAAAATCCATTTAGCATGAGAATATTATTGTTTACAGATTTGTTCTACAGTAACCTAACTTAATAAAATATCCAAACAACTAATTGAAATGTAATTATAATGTGCTAAACATCTTAACCTGCTTTGTAGAAAAAAATATGTCTCTTATATTTGGAATATTTCAGCTTATTTAATTAAGTTTAAATCTGTACAGTTTTATTTCAGAAAACCTATCTCACTAAGCAGGGCTGATAAATTAATAGGCAATTATTTCGCTATTATGTCTACATAACTTTTCATATCATTAAATGAAACAAAGTCATGAAGATTTAAATGGAAAAGAGAATGACATGACAACCAAAGGAAGGGAAAAAATAAAACAAGAAGAGTAAAGGAAAGTGAATGAAGAAACAGAGAAATGGGGAAGTTGTTGGTAAGCACCTGAGGAGGAAAAGAAGGCAGACATTGACCAACAAACAGAGAGAGAGTGAACCTCTCTGACCATAGGTATTTGTCTTCATAGAATTTAATCTATTCAATGAACAATTTTGACCTCTCTGGAAATAAATATTATCCTAACGCCTCCTTGCTGTAGCTTAATCTGCCTGAGAAGAAACTAAAAAGGAAATGGTTTGGGAGTTCCCACATACTTTTGCCAAGTTTTGAGGTTGACCTCTGCAGTGTAATGGATGCATTGCAATCTCCCTCAATAGAAAGTAGGGTATAACAGTACATTGATAGACATTTTTTGACACTCACAAAACTCTAGTATAAATAGAAATGCTGACTTTCACTAAAGAGCTAGCAGTGGTCGAATTTTGTGACTTTTTGGAACTTAATGTTAAAAAAAAAAATAGGTGTTTACGGCTTGAGAGGTCTTTATCAATAGCCCACTGAGCAAGAACCATGTCCATTGAGGTATTGTGAAAGATATATATTTACATGCATCTCAATTATGGCAATGTTTTACTGCTTTGCAGAATTATAATTAGAACCAGCATAACTCTTGTCAGTGTGAGAAGTTAAGGAATAGGAATGAGAAAGAGGGAGTGTTGAGGGTAGGAGGTGAAGGGTGTGGAGGCTAAACAGATCTCTAATGCATATTTTTGTGGAACAGGAAACTATATGGATACCCTGTCTTTGCAAAACATGTTTTGATCAAATAACTTTAAGAAACATTGGAGATTAAAAACACACATTAGAATACAGTAAGTACATATGCGACAATACTCAAAGAAGCAGCTCTGAAAACTCCCCAAAACACAGCATTTCCCAAACATTTCTGTCCAGTGACTTTGTTGACATATTTGAAAGAATGCAGTTTGGTCTTTGGGAGCCACCTAAGACTTTATGTCAACAAAAATCAGGGCAAAATGTGGCACATAGGTTAGAAGTCACCTTAATAGAAGAGAGCTCCTCAGATATTTTAGCCCTAATATTGCAAATGTAAATGCCTGGAAATGCCTGCATAATGAGGACTTCTGCATGGTCTTTAGTGTTCCTTCACTACGTGGTCCTGAAGCCTGGCTGCACACTAGAATCCCCTAGGGGTCTTTCTAAAAATAAAAAGAGAATCTGATTTATTTGATTTGGGCTGGGACCTAAGTATCAGCATTTCAAAAAGTTCTCATGCAACTCTAGCACTGCTGGGGTGAGAATCGCAAATGTAAAAAAAAAAAAAAAAATGTGAAAAAAAAATGTGGGAATACATTTTGCGGCTAATGAACATATTTAGCTGATAATTAGAAGCTTTTGATCAGCCTGGTAGACTATGGCGTGGCCTTTTGTAAAAAGGTATTTGCAAATGATGGCAGCTTAGAAATCCTTCCATTCAATGCTAGCTCACCATCAGCCTTGTTCTCTTTCCTCCTAATCTGTTTTGTTTTGCTTTAATGTTAGCCCTCTTGTTATGCTCTCTCCCCACCCCCAACTCATGCCTTATAGAAGAGTATTAGTGTGGTCTCCCTCTCTTTGCTGTGAGGAATCACTCACAGATGAAAACAGCTTCAGTGGTCATGCAGCTGAGGATAATTGGATTTGATATCACCAACTGTCTAAATGCATACAGGCCAATATAAGCTGCTTCATTCTCAGCTACACTTGGAGGCCAAAAATAGCAATTATCACAGAAGAGAATCTTATACTGTTGTACAAGGAGCCAACAGCCCCTCCCACTCTCACAGCACGCTACCTTATATGGGCAATTTGCTCTGCTTCTAATTGGACATTTAGGTGGCACACAATAGCCCAGTCTCTTGTCTCAATGTGTGCAGGTTTTCATTTTTTAATTCACACAGATAGTTTGAGCTGGCATCAACTTTCTTTTATTATTGTTGTTAAATGATATCTGACTTTTTCCTCCATGCAACAATTTTTTTTCAACATAACTGTGGATTAGAGTGTCAACTCCCAACAATAAGAAATGTGGGACTGGTTTTTATCTCTTTTTGGAGGGAGGGGACGGCTGCTGTGCAGAGAGTGTGCACGGCTGGTTTAGAGAAAATCTTCGGAGAGTCGTATTTCACTTTTCCCAGATAGTTCTGCAAACACAAAACACTGAAAATAAAACACAAATGCTAGTATCTATTGAATGCATATGTGAGAAGGAGGAACTGAAGGGAAGTAAAGAAGGGGAGAGAGAAAGGGAATGAAGTCTGAAGGAAGGACAGGGAGAATAGAGAAAGGTTAGCATTTAGGATAAAATGTTGAGAGCTCAGATGCCTTTACCTGAAACCCTGTTAGTGAATAACTTCATAAGTGTTCTTTTTAAATTCGTGAAACCTAGAGTCTGGCAATTTTGGTCAAATACTGATAAAGTGATTTATTTAAAAATGCTTCTTTCCAGAGAATCCACAAAATGGAGTTAAATGGTCTCTTCTCCACTCCCACCATCAATTTTTGTTATCTGTATTAGCAAGGGAATGATGTTTATGTTTTTTCTCTCCTCTCGACTATATGAAGAAGAAATCTGTTTTTCATCAAGCACTCATTGACTTTTTAAAAAATGTGATAGAAAAAAAGATCAAAATATATAAAGTGAGATAACTTCTTTAAAAGAGAAAATCATCTCCATATAGAAAAATTAATCATCTTGCCAGACTGAACCAAAGACCCAAATCTAAGAGCTTGAAAGGATGTAATCATCTGTTCTCACATCTCAGAAGAACTGGACCAGCTGATAATTTCAGAACAGGATCTCTAAGAGTCTCTTGAATTTCTGGTATTGGCCCCTGAACAAACAAAAAGAGCATAGTATGGTTTTCTACACTTTTTTCACATGCTGAAAAATCTCTTTCCATATGGTTACATCGTGTTATTGTACACCATGTACCCATGTACTTAATCATTCTTTTTTTTTTTTTTTTTTTTTTTTTTTTTTTTTTTTTTTTTTTTTTTTTTTTTTTTTTTTTTTT
>NW_016107332.1:5285486-5287609 GCF_001604975.1 Cebus imitator
GAGCTATGAAATTTTTTAGTATTGTAGCTATAAATGGAAATTTAAAATAGATAATGGAAGAAAGGGGATGAATTAGGATGATCTTTAAGTATCAAATATCCTGAGAAATTAGAATATGACTGGATCTAAATAATATGAGACTTCAAAACTGACTGCTAAAACAAAGGCCTTTAAAATTGACAGATTTTGTTACCAGAAATGGAGAAGTTTGAATGGACATTCAATTTGCTAGAAAGATAAATTTGATCTTAGACATTCTGATTTTAAATTTAAGATAAAATATACAAATAAATCTAACAGCTGCCAGTGATTTCGCAGTAATACTTTCATAGGAAATCAGGGCTGGAGCTAAATATAGAGGCAAAGGTAAAGGTGATATATGAGGCTATGAGTAGGTGAGTAGGTCCAAAACTCAATGTAGAAGAATGTTTACAGGGTAGAGACGCTGGAGGAGCAGGGGAAAATAGGACGCTGGATGCAATGGAAGATGAGAGTGCAAAATTAGGCAAGTCAGAGACAGAGTGACTTGCAGGGGAAGGTAACATGGTGTGTTGATTTAGGTTCCAAATATACTATTTTTAAATTTCATGAACCTTCCCTGGACATAATTTTTTGTGTGTAAAATAGAGGTTTAGAATGAGATCAGCATTTCCCACAAGTTGTTTCACATAAGATTTTAAAACCTACACAAAGCAAACAAAATGTCCTGTGTTCAAATATACTTGGACAATGTTTGTTTAAACACAGTTAAACAGATTTTGTTTATTGCAGGACTTAGAATTTTTACAACACTGATGTGCACCATGAATCTCCAAGAAGAGAGATACAGTTTGCAGTGTTTCCTAAGTTATTTGACAAAGGAACACTGTGCGTGTGTGTGTGTGTGTGTGTGTGTGTGTGTGTGTGTGTGTGTATGTGTATGTGTGTGTGTACATATCATCTTGAAGGATAGTGTTCCAGGGAACTATAAAAATACCAGACAGGGAGACATCTAACAACCCTTCCAACTGCAGCATTTTATCAAGCTTAATTACATGATCTTATTTGTTTATTTATCTTCAACATTTAAAGGCACAGAAATGTGATCATCATTGTTAAATGCTGCCTATGAATCCAGAAATATATATTTATTATTCCAAACTCTATTTCTGATCCATATTTATCACTGATATTCTACACTGTCAAAAATGACACATTAATATAGTTCTCCAAATGAGTTATGTTCTTACAAATTTAGCTTTATTTCTCTCAAAGATAAGACTTCCATGCCTTTGCACACGATAAAGCGTCTACTTTTTTTCCCTCAAAACTGACAGCTCAAAAAAAAAAAAAAAACAAAAAACTGACAGCTCCTAAAAATTATAAATTATAAATTACATAGCATTTATAAAAGAAAAAAATCACTTTACGCTTTATACTTTACTGTGTTTATCTCTGGCTCCAATTATGAAGAAAACAAAACTACTCTTGCCTGATTCCTGCATTTAGCTGTAATTCTTTCTCTCTGTCTGCTGTTGCTGATTCTAGTCTGTTCCTTCATTCTCAAAGATGCTCTCACTCCTGGGTAGAATTAGAAGTGTCCTTGGTTTGGCCTTACCCACTCTGCAGACCAGCCTCGACTCTGGCCACCTGCCCCAAGGCAAATTGATTGTCCCACTCAACTGGCTCTTCCCCATCTTGATTCAGAGACATATTAATTTGGTTATTTTTAAAACTCTATATGTGCACAGCAAAAAGATCAAAGAATATTAGAGCAAATGCTAACAATAAAACTTCAGCTATTTCCTACTTGCATCACTGTTATTTTTATTTCTATTATTATGAACATGTATATTCATATACACAGAATTTTTTTTTAAGTTTTATTACATTACTTCCTAACACTCAAAAGATTATAACAACACAATGAAAGTTTGGATGGTACGAATAAAAATTGAGAGGCAGTTACTCTGACAGCAATAAAGTGATAATTGACATCAAGAACAGTAATAGAAAAAGCACACAATAGGCCGGGCGCGGTGGCTCACGCCTGTAATCCCAGCACTTTGGGAGGCCGAGGCGGGTGGATCACGAGGTCAAGAGATCGAGACCATCCTGGTCAACATGGTGAAACCCCGTCTCTA
>NW_016107332.1:5287800-5337710 GCF_001604975.1 Cebus imitator
AAAAAGCACACATTGAGATGAATTGCTACATAGAAAGGGCGTTCATTCAGAATGAGGCTCTTGTGTCATCAAGAAAAGGTGAATTATAATGCTATAACTTGTGTGTCGGATGGCATGGAAATACATTTTACAAAATGTTAACACAGAATAATAAATAAAATGCTTTGACACGCAAAGGGGTAAGTTTGAATTATTTGGAAAATGTACATGAAATACCTTATCTTTTGCTGCTGGATAAATGAGCCATCGATATAGTAAATATGTACTAAATCTTATTACAGATGGCCAGATATTGTTTACTGTTTGGTTTTTATCAAAACATTATTGCTAAAGTCTGTTGAATTTAATTCACTTACGTGAAAAACAGCAAGGACACATTTTTAATTGCTTGTGCACGTTTCAAACAGGAAGAATGGCGCCCTGGTCCATCGTGGCACTGAAAGCTGTGACAGCAGGGTAGGCCCTCTGGCTGTCTTTTAAGAGGTCTCAGTGTCAGTGGCATTTCCTTAGTGCAATATTTTGTAAATTTTTCCAACCAAGATGTAGATGACAATCAACACATTTCAATAGGAAATCTTGTAGTTTTTTAAACTTCAAACTTATAACATTTGTTCAGAAATATTAAATCCCATAGCCACTTTCATTTTCCTTGCAGTCAAAGCATGTAAGTTTAGCTTTAGATTTCAAGGCTGTAGCTGTAGCACCCACACACAAATGTAGCTATAGAATTATAGTCACTTCACACACTTCACAAACTAAAGGAAAACGTGGTTACAATTTTTTTAAGAAAACCCAAACTATACTTATCTTCAGTTTAATGAAGAATATAAAGAGCTCCTTTCAGTCTTCTCCTAAATAGGACAACTTTATGAGAGAGAAAATGACGAGTAACAATTATACCTTACAGATTTCTTGGTAGGCAGGCCTGCCTCTCCCTACTTTCCCTGATGTAACCTGATCATCATCCTAAATCTGTTTAGAATGAATTAACAAAGAAATGCCACCTCACATTTATCTTTTTGGGGTAGGAGGTGTATGCTAACAACAGAAACTTTCACATTTAAACTTGCTTATCTCATAAAGAAGGGTAAGGTAGCATGCCTGACAACAAAAGTACATAACTATCAGCAGACTATCTTTGTTAGAAGAGGAAAAACCCTTGAAAGGTGAAGTAAAGTGGATTTATCATTTCAAGTTACAACTGGCATCTTATAGTCCAAAGGGCAGTTAGCAAAATGTTATTTAAGAAAAGTACACTGAAAGATCTTAGGGCTCTACTAATGCTTAAAATCTCAAAGTAATTTTTTCATATCTAATCCAAGAAACAAAAACACCTTATGTGTAGAAGCTTTTAATGTAGTGGCATCTTCCTGGTTTTCTGGAATTTTGAGATGAGCTTTGTCTTCTATTTTCTACCTACAAACATTTTAAAGCCTTCCTAATCTTTTCTTTGCCCTATGATCCTTCGTGAGCTGTGCTTTTAGTGCTTAAATAAGTATTCCACTTCACTATCTAGAGACGGGCTTTTGAGCATGAATGGCCTACTCTATTGGCAGATTAAGCTTAAAATCTCACTTAGGGGAAAATTACACAACAATCAAGAAATTAAATAAGTGTACATTGTTTTAAATGCACACTATTTTTCAAAATCGCACATAATTCTCATTATAAATAAATTACATAAAAAATATTGTTTCTGAAATTTCATTTTATTGGAACTCAGCAAAGACATGTTTGCATATTTCTATGCATGCTCAACTTCTCATAATTTTGGTTATTCTGAAATTTATAAATGTGCAACTATATGCAACAAAATATCAAAAAAATCTACTAAAATTAGGAATTGTTTTATAATTACAGTCATGTATTGCTTAACAATGAGCTTACTTTCAGAGAAATGTGTTAGTGATTTTGTCATTGTGTGAACATCATAGAGTGTACTTACACAAACCTAGATGATATAGCCTGCTACACACCTAGATTATATGATCCTGGGCTACGAACCTAACAGCATGTCCCTAGATTGAATAGTGTTGGCAACTGTAATGCAATGGTGTACATTTGTATATCTAAACATAGAAAAGGCACAGTAAATCTATAGTATTATAATCTTATGGGACCACCATTGCATATACAGTCTGCTGTTAACCAAAACGTTGTGCATGATTGTATTTAACCACATTTTATGTGAATAAAGAAAGGGAACATATATGTCTTCCCAGGGCAGAGTATACAGGGTATACATTTCTTGCATATTAGCATCACTGTACATGATCATCTACTCAATGGGCCTAAATCAAGTCATATACAGTGGTATATAACTCTGGTGAGTTGTGTCTTCTTCATAAACCATATGAGGGAAGTTTCTACTAGATTGAGTAGTATTTCCATAAGTCATTTAAATAGTTTTCCTTTTGTATTTGGCTTATCATTTCATTGACCCAAATCTTTTATTATTATTATACTCTGATACCACTATTCCTTCAAATTCTATCATCAACTACATATTCCAGTATTCAAACTTCAACTCTTTGGGGTTCTTTCCAGTCTTGCAAAACACCCAGTCTCAGCCCTCTAATAATTTTCTTTACAACTAATCAATTGATATACAGAAAATAGGAGAACTGAGGCCAGAAATAGAGGTAAAGTTAATGTAATAGTGGTAAGAGTTTAACTCAATCAGACTACTCAGTCTTTTATTCCACCTTTATTACTTCCTGTCTGTGGAGTCCTGGATATGATACTAACCTCTGCTTCTTGAGGTTAATATAGGGATGAAATGAATAATTTACAAAAAGTACCTGGCACAGTGCCTGACAGTACCCCCAAATTCTGCTATTATAGTTAGCAATGTGAAATTGTCATGTGATAGTAAGGACAGAGCTAATAATTGCAAATGCTGCTAGGTGAGTATTTTGATTTCTTAAACCTTAAAGATTTACTGGAGGTGATACCTGAGTTAGTCCTCTTATAACTTTCTTTGCATTTAATTGAACAGCAAGAAAAACACTGTATTTGCTATTTGCTCTGTGCTAGATATTAGAGAATAAATAGACAGGGAGAAAAGGGAAATAAATAACAAGAAATGTCATTTGTTAAATATTAAATAGGTGTTAGGCATTATGCTCGGTATTTTAAACATTATGCCTTAGCCAAACAATTGAAAAGTTGCCAAGCTGACAAGGGGTAAAACTAAAATTTAAACTAGAATTCTTTTGATTTCAGACCATATTCTTCAAGGAGAAAGGCAAACCAAACCAAATCCATAAGGCAATATAGAATGTATTAAGTGCTCACACACTGAGGAGTGAGTGATGAATTCTAACTTGGCAGAATCGGATCAAGCAAAATAGAAGAGGGGACACTGGAGTCGCATATTAAAATATAAGAGAAAATATCAACAAGTGATAATAAAATATCCATGTATACTACTAAAATGATGACTATGTACAATATTAAAAGTTGTATCTGTTCAACTTTCATTTAAGGATGGGAAGATGTGTATGGCAGGATAAGCAAACTTGATTCAGAATTGAGATCCAATGAACAGAGCACCAAATAGTCCTGTCTACCCAGCGTTTGGGTACATTGATGGAATGATGGTGACAAAACTAGATACAGGTTATGGAAAGCTCTTTGGAGACTAAGATATTTAAACTTTATCCTAGAGAAAAAATAGAGTATCATGTTAGCTATTTTAGCGAGGGAGTTATGTGATCATATTTGAATTTTTTTTAAAATAACTGTTATATGGGTAAAAGATAGATTGGAGGGGTGATTTCTAATTAAACATAAAAACAAAAACATGAATGTGATGATTAATATCATGTGTCAACTTGATTGGATTGAAAGATGCTGAAATAGCTGATATTGTTTCTGGGGGCTTCTGGGTCACCAGAGGAGATTAACATATGATTCAGTGGATTGGGAGAGAAAGCCCACCCTCAATGTGAGTGAGCACCCTCCAATTGGCTGCCAGCATGGCTACAATAAAGCAGATATAAGAAGGTGGGCTAAGCTGACTAGCTGAGTCTTCTGCCTTTCGTCTTTCTTCCATTCTTCTTCCCATTCCTCCCGCCCTTGGACATCAGACTCCAGGTTCTTCAGTTTTGGACACTAGACTTACAACAGTGGCTTTCTGGGGGTTCTTGGGTCTTTGGCCACAGAATGAAGGCTGCACTGTTGGCTTCACTGCTTTTGAGGTTTTTGGACTCATAATGAGCCACTACTGGCTTCTTTCTTCTTCAGCTTGCAGATGCCTATTATGGGACTTTGCCTTGTGATCATGTGAGACAATTTTCCCTAATAAACTCCTTTTCATAGATACATATATCCTATGAGTTCTGTCCCTCTGGAGAACCCAGACTAATACAGTGAGATTAACCAAATACTTTGAGTAAGAAATGGAATTAGCTTGAACTATTAAAATAGGAGTATGAATTGATCTAGGAGTCGCAGATATAAGAGGCCTTTAGAAATGGAATACTCAGAATTTGGCAAATAAATGAATATTAATATTAAGGTGAAGAGGTCTGTCTTAAAGGTATTCAAGTCATGTTGCCAGCAAATATTTAAGAATGTGTGATATAGTTCCAGAGAGATTACAGAGCCAGAAACAATGATAGAGAGTACAGAGATAATAGATCATTAATAGAAAGATGGATAGAGTCCATAGTTCTTCTGTTATGTATTTATGATGTATGTTGTACGTGTGTATAGTGTACGTAAGTTAGAAGTACTATATATTCCTCCCATGTGACAATGTATAAAATTGAAAGCCATGTAAGTGAAGGAAACAAGATCGTTTATAGGAGAGACCATGGAATAGTAAGAAGAAAGCCAAAGATAGACCTTTGGGAAATTGGCTTTATAGGAGGGGGAGACACAAGAAAAGGAAATACTAAAGGAGATAAGGATATTAAAAATGGAGAAATCAAGAAGAGGGGAGGAGACATGGCAAGAAAGAATGTCATGGAATTTTAAGGAGAAGACTTCAAGAAAGCAGAAGCAGCCATCAGTGCCAAACACAATAGTCAAGTCAAGAAAGAAATCTTTCAAAGACTCAGGTCATGATGTTAGCAAGTGTTTAGAAATTTGTGTTGTAATTCCAGAGAACAGAGTCAGAAATAATTATAGATGTTCTCCAATCAGGATCATGATCAAGAAGAAGAGGTCATTGATCAGGCAATTAGAAAAGCTCTTCTTTATCATTAGTCTTTTAGAATCAGTGGGTTGAGGATCAACGGTAGGTGACGTACTGCAATCAAGACGTTTAATGTTTTATGAAAAAGTTCACAGTGACGAAGAATGTTGGAATTGATTCAAGAAAAATTTTTTATAAGAGGAGGGTAGAATTTTTTTATGTCAAAGAAGAAGGAAACAAAAGGCAGAAGGCTGTATTTTAAAATATCTTAGATAGGAGGTGACAGACAGACTAAGATTTGGGGAAAAATGAAATGAGCCTTGATCAAAAGAATAGCAGGAGAAAGGCCAGAAAATAATTTGAACCCACCATCACCTGAGGCAGAAAAAAAAAAGGAAAAAACTGGACGACACTAGGAGTTATTTTGAGCCATTGAAGAGAGAAGTTGAAGAATTTTAAAAATGTGTGTGTGTGTGTGTGTGTGCTGTGAGTTTAATCACTTTGCTTCTTTTATAGCAAAGAATGAGATGAGATCATTTGCTAAAAGAGAGCAAGAAAAGCAAGTTGCAGTGGAGGTTTCAAGGAGGAAATGAAGGTTTCATAAGCTATGAAATCAACCTAAGTGTTCATCAAGAAATGAATAAAGAAAATGTGGTCTATTTAGTCAATGGAATACTATTCAGCCATAACAAATAATTAAATACTGTCATTTGTAGCTACACGGATGAGCCTGGAGGACATCCTGTTAAGTGATATAAGCCAGGTTCAGAGAAACAAACGCTGCACTATCTCTCACATATGTGGAAGCTAAAGAAATTGATCTCATAGAAGTAGAAGTAGAATACTGACAAGAGGCTGAGAAGTAGAGAGGGGAGGAGAGGAGGGAAAAGTTGATAAACAGGTACAGAGACATAGTTAGAAAGGAGGAATAAGTTGTAATGTTACCTTGTACAGTAAGGTGTCTGTAATTAACAATATGTTGTCTCTTTCAAAATAGCTAAAAGAAAGGATTTCTATTGTTCTCACCACAAAGAAATAATAAATGTTTGAAGTGACGAATATCCTAACTGTCCTAATTTGATCATTACACACTGCATATATGGATCAAAACGTAACCCCATACTCCATAAATATATATGATTATTATGTGTTAATTTAAAATGAAACTTTTTTAAAGCTTGAAATTTCCTGTTTGAGAGAGAGAAATTAGTTGACTGGAGATGAATAAGAGGATTTCTGAGCAATGTTAAGGCTCGATTTCAAATGCTGGTGCTCCAAATAGCACAAGCGAAATTCTGGAAGAAAAGGGCTCAGTTGTCTCAAGGGTGGTAATTGGCTCAGGTGGAATAGCAAACAGATAAAAGAAATAAAATAGCTGAGCCAAGAATCTAATCTCATATATAAGTCAAATAAGCCAGAAAGAGAGAGGGTGAACAACAGTGATGATGACGAAGATGATGATGATGATGGAGACAATGATGGCAAACACTCTGTTGCTCTTACTGTGTGCTAGGCACTAATCTACAGTTTTGACATCCATAAACCCTTTTAATCAGTGGGAGATCATAGCAGGAATGCAAAAAAATATGTTTATTTCCTAACTAGGTGTACGTTGCACACTCATACTTCCACTTTTAATGTGCTTTATTTGTAAATCCATTTGTATATAACATGTCATTTCCAGTACACATGAGCAATTTGTTTTCGATTTTCTAATTCACATTCTAGATGGCTCTATTTCAGCACTGGAACATTTAGCTCATTTTCCAAACATTACATTAATGCATGATTTAGGAAGTAAACAAGGGTTGAAAATAAAATCCTTTTGGAAATTCTGTTGTTTTAAAATCTGAAGAGTTCAGTAATCCTTTAAATCTGTAATCACTAAAGAAAGCTATTGTCACTAAATCATATGTAGTTCTGCAGAAACCACATAACGCAAAGTTCTCCAAAGAATAATCATCGTTAAATGTGACTATGAAACAATAATAGTATGTTACAAGGCCACTTGCACACACATGCTATTTTATTGGACATATTGAAGTCTTTATTCTTTTGCTTAGAATTGAGGTTATAGTAAATCCAATCATGGTCATAAAATTATCAGAAGTGAAAAAGCAGTTCTCTAGTGTTTGATAAAACATGAGTATTTGGCAATATGCATAAACAAGGAGACATGAATTAAAGCTGACCTGCCAACCTATGAATTAATTTTAGCATGTGATTTATTGCAACCACAAAAATACATATTTAGTCTCTAATGTTTAATTATAGTATTAGTAAATATAATTATATCATTAGTAGTAAATATAGATGAAAAATATGAAAATAATTTAAAAGGCACTTTTTTTTTTGGAGACAGAGTCTTGCTCTGTTGCCCACACTGGAATACAATGGTGTGATCTCGGCTTACTGCAACCTCCGCCTTCTGGGTTCAAGTGATTCTCCTGCCTCAGCCTCCCAAGTAGCTGAGACTACAGGTGCCCGCCACCATCGCTGGCTAATTTTTGTATTTTTAGTAGAGACAGGGTTTCACCATATTGGCCAGGCTAGTCTCAAACTTCTAACCTTGTGATCCACTCACCTTTGCCTCCCAAAGTGCTGGGAATACAGGCATGGGCCATAACCACCAGTCAAAAAGGCACATTTCTTTTAAAATTTTTACATCTCATTGTAATAATCACAAAGAAGTTTTACTTAAAATAGTATATTGATGATTATTCTGTTCAGTAATCCTTTGCTATAAGTATCTGTAATATTTATGTTAATAGTGGCCATTTCTTCCTTCCTTAAATGTCATATATTTATAATTTAAATTCTGGAAAATATGCCTCTTTTTGTTATTTTAACATATTTCCTTGTTGATAACCTTTCTGATTCCAGATTTCCAGCGTGAAACTATTTTGTAACCTTAATTCTATCTGTAGAGTATTTGTTTTCTTCTATTTTTGTATAACAAAAGTATTTAAAATCTTTGTCCTTTAATTTTCAATTACTAAGCTTTTCTAGATGAGATTAAATTCCAACTTTTTTATAACATAATTTGATGTTTAACGAATGATACAGAGAGTTTTTAATGTATTACGTTTTATAACTATTAATATCACCTTAATTTTCATGGACTTGACCTCCCTTTTTTTTAACCTCAAAGCCTAGAATGCCTAGAATGAGCACAATAAGGTTAACTAACCTGTTCAGCATTGCAGAGCAACTAGGAAAAGATTGCGGACTGGACCCACGGTCTCCAGACATTCAAAATTTTACTTCAGACTCCCCATGAATCAAGCATACAAAGACGGCTGTACCCGGAACATCCCATCTCCATGCTCCAAACCCTCAGTCTCCTTAAGATTAATTTTTAAATTTATCTAGGAAGGCATGTTTAAGTTGTCAGGAGCTAAATAGTGTCTGTCCAAAAAGCCTTTGTGTGTAAACATCTCTGAAACAGGCAAATGATAAATAGCACAATGGGCATTTTTTTTTATCTTCACAGCTTCAGCCACTTGCTAGCTTATACATTTTTAGAGGGGAGCTACAATGCTACTGAACTGATGACAGCAACAGACAAGAAGTTAGAGTCACCAGGATTCCTTCAGACAGACATTCCCCAAAGGAACTGAGAGCACTTAAGAGTTTAAGTGACACTTCTTCTCTAAAATCCCTAGAACAAAAACCTAAAAAAGCCATGGGATCTCATGGCATCAGGTGTGAACTGACACACAATTCATCCCGTGAATTACATCATACAATTCTACAAGCTTTTACATTCACAAATCATGCAGAATATGACTCCATCTATTTTTCTCTGAAAATCAATTAGACAAAATCTTTTATCGTCTTTTTATTTTCTTTGATCAAAAAACAGCTAGCTACCAAGAGGAATTTCCCATTAGACATACAGCATAAGAGATGTCTCTATCTTTATGTCAATTTATATATATATATATTTTTTCTTTTGACAGTAATTTTGGCATATATGTTTAACTGAAACTTTATTTATGTACTATCAGATGAAAAAATATATAAAATTAAAGATGTTCCTGTATGCTCTTAAAAACACCAAAGTATTTTTCTAATCTGTCACTACATTGACTTAAAGAAAGAAGATGAGACTGTGTGCTCTACTGAAAAATATTAATGACCAAAGACCAGGTAGCCAGAGTTCAAATTTCATATCAGTCTTAAACCACATTAAAGATTTTGAGCAACTTGCTCTTGTTCTCTGAGGTATAGCTTCTTCATCCTAAACATAGACAGGAAATAAGTAGGTGATTTTTAGGCTCTTTGGCATTCACATTGTTTGTATAGACGTAACTTATTCCTAAATACTAATACTCAGCCAGCTATAGAAGGGGGAATAGTTTCAGCACTCAACTGACCTGGTAGAGGGCTGGGCTTTCAGTTAAATAATCTCTGACTAAATGGAAATTTTATGCAAAACTAATGAAGTCTTTTTCCTTATCCAAAAGACTCACGGGATGTCCAGAACCTTCTACAAACAACTCTTACCTAACGCATTTCGGTGAGTTATGTCTACACTTATCAGAAACATATGAACTGAATTTTTCTAAGATTTAAGAATTAAATGAAAGGAACATAACAATGAATTCTGAATTTTGCCAAGGCTAAAATAGTAAATCATGTAAAGCACTGTCGATTTAAGAAGTTACTGAGTTTTTCTCACTCTAATGCTGAGTATGTATTAGTTAAAATGGTTTCTTTGCTGCCCATTATATGTTATTTATTTTTCTAAAACTATAAGGGGGTTGGCCATCCGGTTAAGTATTTTGGCTTTTTATAATTGTTTGATGTTTAAGGAAAATCAGGCTCAAACTCGTGAGGTCCACATGCCTAGAGAAGGCAGTTCACAATACTTCTTTAGGCCAAATAGCCACGTTAGCATTTGTCAGTAGCCTTGAAAATGTATATCCTTAACTAAAGAAGGGCAAGGTTAAAGGGTATTGATGAATATTATCTATCACCATCAAAAGATGAATGATTCCAAGAGCATCGCTTTCCAGAAGAGATGGTAGGACACACTGATACAATGTCTAATCTGCACCATCCAATATGGTAGCTGCCAGCCACATATGGTTGCTTAAATTTAAGCTCAAATTAATTTAAATAAGATAAAATTAAAGATTCTGTTCATCAGTTGCAGTAGTCACATTTCAAGCGCTGAATAGCATATGTGGCAAGTGGCTGCTGCACTGGATAGTTCAGATACAGAGCATTTTCATTGTTGCAGAAACCGGTCTGAGCTGACCCAGTATAATACCTGGCATGTGATAGGCACCAATTAAAATTTTAAAAAAATAATGATAAATCAAGGAAGACATTTTGAGTAGCCAAGTGAAATGAGTAAAGTTTGTTCTTAGAGGAAACATTTATTTTTTCTGCTTTTTACACATTCAAAGACTGTCTCATTCAATCTTCAACTTTTGGGGATATCTTAATAAAGATACCACACCAGAAAGAACATTAGCCTGGTCAGTTGAATTATTGAAATGGTTTCTAACAATAACTGTAAAACATGAATTCAGTTATATTTTTCTCTTACTCATCATTAGTATTACCTTGTGTTTATATAAATCAAATTATATAAAACTATTTTAGCATACACAACTTTGCACATTCATTGCAGCTCAGAAAACTCTGAGAACTAAAGGTTATCATTCCTGTTTTATAGATAGGAAAGTATGTTTATGTCACAGGATGAGTTAAACTAACACTGCTATATTTAAACTTAGAGAAATTAAGTGATAATGTACAGTAGCACAACTAACAACAATACATCTCAGGCTTAAGCCCCGTTCTTGTGGCACAGAGTCCGGACTTTTTGACCCTGAATCGTATACAAGGAACACAATACCATAGCCCTTCAGCTGGCAAACTCAACACAGACTGACATCAAATCCTTTGCACAATAAATGAAGCTGAATCTGTTGAGGTATTTTGGAGCATTTTGAGACTAATGGTACAAATATTGAGAAAGAGCAAATCATTTTAAAATATTTTTGACATTTTTTATTTAGTAGAGATGGTCAGGTACGATATAGAAAGATATACAAGGAATTTTATATTCCACGAGTGAAGCAGCATAACATGATGCTCACTAGCACAAATTCTGAAGATTGCTTGGGTTCAAAGTATCAACTGCATAATGTTGAGTAAATTACTTAATCTCTTAGACCTCAATTTCCTCATCTGTAAAATTCAAAAAATAATAATATTGCTTCTCTCTACATTTAAATACATTAATAAAGTACTAATAGTAGTGCTTGGTAAATACTAAGGGCCCCAGAAATATCAGCTGTTTGTTGTTGTTGCTATTGTTTCTTCAGTTGTGATGATGTTGATGAGGCCTGACTTAATAATGACTTCAAATCACTGACTCTGAGAGTTTCCAAAGATTGTCCCCAGTTAGCAATGAACTTTTCAGTATTTATTTATGCCTTTGTGTAATCTGCTTCTATACTGGGTTGACTGCCTTCAACTAATGAAATGTAGTAGAAGTGACACCATTCCAGTTTTGAGCCTAAGCCTTTTTAGTCCCGACAGCTTCTCCTGAGCTTTTGGAAGCCCTTGAGTTTTCATATAGGAAGTTCAGCTGATACGACACAGAGATATCATGAAGAGAGAACGTGTAGGAAGACCACAAAGAGAGGGTGAGACTTTGGAGACTAGATAGAGATGAAGAGGCCTGGCCATCCTACCAACCCAATTCAGCCCAACATTGCAGTCAGCCTGCCGAAACACTGAAAGTCATCTTGGATATTGTAGTGTTGGCTACCAGTTGACAACAGCTACATTAGTGACACCAAGTTAGAATAGCAGAAGAACCATCCAGCTGTGCTCCAGTCAATCAATAGAAACCTGGGAAATAATTATATGTTGCTACTTTAAGTCACTTAATGGTGAGATGGCTCATTATGCAGCAATAGAGAACCAAAACACCTACTATTAGTTGCAACACTATATGTTAATCTTCAAAATCAAGTACCATTGATACAACTTAAGGCAATTTGCCCATTGCCTCCACTTTTGATAAGTTTTTGTTTATCTGTCACATCTGCCTAGTGCCTAGTTTTCCCTAACACAAACTCTTTATTTTGTTTAAGCAAATCTTCTCAACCTATTCTTTACATAAGCTTCCTTCCATTTTTGTATCTCTTATCCATAGCATTTTCACTACCAGTGATAATATCATCTTTATTAGAATCCAATCTTTTTTTATTTTCTTTTCTAGAATGTCTTCCTTAACTTTGCTTGTATTCTTCCTTGGCTCACATGTGCATATTTTGTATAACATAAATGCACTGATTTTATACCGTTTATTTAAGACTGTCTCATTTGTGACTCAATCAAATTTTCTCTTTGAAGAACAGAAATAATTTGTTTCCTATCCCTATGCAGTGTTTAGTATATGCCACTGCTCCATATATAAACTGTTTCCCAGGAACAGACTAATATTACCAAACTCTAGAAATAACTGACTAAAATTATCAACATGAATTCATTAATTTATAATAAAACCAGCTATTTGCAAGGTCACTGAACAATAGACAACAATTTCCTTACATTACGGAAATTTTAAACTCCAGGTCACAGACATGGGAAGGCAAATCATAGTTTAAAAAGTTTGCCTGATTAGGGTGAAATGTTACTTATATGTTGTGAGTGCCTGATGACATTAATGTAAGAGAGTTTTACAAGCCCATATGCACAATAAGATTATACTCACTACCTAGCCCAGGAAATCCTAGATTGTGTTGAACAAATTCTCCTTAAATGAGTTTTATTGGGGTGGAATGCACTTCTACCTAATCAGTTAAATATCTTTTAAATCATCACATATAAATAATGCCTTGGATACTTTATTAGGTTAGTAAAATGCAAAGCATATTTGTATCCTGTTGGGTGGTAAAAAAGCTCATACTGACAGAGGTGGGATAATATTAGCTTGGATCAAATAGAATTCTCTTTTTACTTTCTAGATAGTTTGGCAAATTTTGACAAAATTAGCATTAGTTTCAAACATGTATAAATGTTTAAAACATTGATAAATATTTACTAAAATATTTGCTAAGCATTTGCCCTGTGTCAGGCATTAGGGATAAGGCAATGACCTAAAAAACCAAAAGTCCTTACCCCAGTCCAGTGCAAGTTACATTTTAGGAAAATTTTCTGGCTTACTAAAACACATTTAAATAAATTTTGACTCCTTAAAATAAATTTCATAAAAACAAATAATATGTTCCTATGTATATAGCTGTTGCTTTTTTGTACTAGAAAACATACACTTTACCTTTGATTTTGAACCCACAATGCCATAACAAATAAGCAAATACCCCCACTAAGGCTGAGATTAAGAACTGCAGTTTGCCAGACATGTAAAATATTAACCATACTTCTTAGTACGTGAGTTGCAAAGCATTAAGTCATTGTGTCACACCAAGAATCATCAGAGTCCTATATTTAAAAAATGATTTAAAATTCTTAAGCAAATGCCTGCTGCAGTCTATGTTCTCTGACATGTTTTAAACTAATGATTATTTTGTTAAAATTTACCAAAATATCTATAAAGTGAAAAAAAGAATTGTATTTGGTACATCTAACATTATCTCACCACCTCTGTCAGTTTGAGCTTTTCCATCACCTACCAGGCTACAAATAAATATGCTTTGCATTTTACAAACCTAATAAAATATTCAATAAATGACTTACATGTGAGGAAGAAAAAAATATTTAATTGCCTAGGTAGAAGTGCTTCCTTTCCCATCCTCTACTTGCTCTCTAGAAGTGTAAGTATTTAGCCGTCAGTGATACAGTGTGGATGACCTGAACATGTCCATAAACACATTTCCCTCTGCTTATCTAGGACTTTCCTTCATTCATTGGGATCCATGTTTAGATTATTTCCAGAGAGGGGACAGCACCTCATCAATGCCTGTGAAATGTCAAGGGGTCATCTAAGCATGAATTCACCATTGGAGCCTGGAAGGAATGCATTTACTTTTAACAGGCTACAGTTTTAGCCTGTGAAAAATTAGTACATCAAGGGATAGCCATTTAAGGAGGGCTAGAGTAAAGTTTCTCCACCATTAAGCCTATTGCAGTGAAACGACCAATATTTCCTAGAAGCTCCAGAGTGGAAAAGGAAGTGATAGCAACAAGCCTAATTGTAAAAATACAAACTGTGGTAGTAGTGACTCTAATAATAAAAATAATGCTGACAGTACTCAAAATGTTACAAATTCGGGTTACTTTATATAATTCCTAAAAAGATTCCTCACTATAAGATAATATCACTTATCCCTAATAAGCACCTTTATAATACAGATACTTCTTTAGCATATTTTTATTAACATCAAGCATTTTCTATGTTATAAAAATGTAAGCTACACTGTTGTTGTTTTATTTTTGGCCAGTAAGACTCTTCCTACTTTCCAATGCAAGCGTGTGACACAAATTTCTTTACTGAAGACTTTTATTACAAGTCTTATGGAAAAAATGGAACACTTAAGATCAAATTCACTGACCTGGTCAAAGTGAAGATTATATGTGTCTCTATAATACAGTAGAAAGATCATCAAGTCAAGCAGTCATTAGCTGTTTCTCACTGAATAGATATTTAACTTCTGCTTCCTCATTAAGTATAATAATACCACTTCAAAAAGTTATCAGATGGAATGAGTGTGAAATACCTCATACATTGCCAAATCCCCCGTGAAGGTTAGTTATATATCTATTTCTTATAAAACCATATGAAAGGCCGGGCATGGTTGCTCACACATGTAATCCCAGCACTTTGGGAGGCCGAAGCAGGTGAATCACCTGAGGTCAGGAGCTCGAGACCAGCCTGGCCAACATGGCAAAACCCTGTCTCTACTAAAAATGCAAAAATTAGCCAGGTATTGTGGCGGGCACCTGTAGTCCCAGCTACTCGGGAGGCTGAGACAGGAGAAACACTTGAACCCAGTGAGCCGAGATGGCGCCACTGTACTCCAGCCTGGGCGTCAGAGTGAGACTCTGTCTCAATAAAATAAAATAAAATTTAAAAATATATGAAATAACAAGTCATACTTGAACAAATGAAAGTAAAAAAAATTTGTAACATATCCAAAATATTTATTAACATTAATCTCCATCATTTAACAGGCTCCCTCATAGGGCTAAAAACTTTACCATTCTCATAGGAAGTCTTTTTTGTTAAATGTACCAGCTTCAAGTGGCTAGAAACAAATTTAATTTAGCAATTTAAAGGCAAGGAAACAAGGATTTTCATAGGGTAGTATGTAAATATGAACTTTAGGAGCTTTATTGGCCCTCAGAGCTGTCTCTTGCTGTCTCAGATGAAACCATTATTTAGACGGAAAATGGAGCAAGAGGGTCTGTACCTACATCACAGCCATACAGTTTGAGATTTCCTCTTGTGTGGAAGTTCCTGATAATCAGATTTGTGCAGCCAAGACAGCATTGACAAGGAGCTTGCAAACTGAAAGGAAACTGTAAACAACACTAAAATCTCTTCTGATTTTGATAGTAGCGCCTTTGTAAAATCGTAACTATAGATAGATGGTTTTTAAAGGGCAGAAAGTTGAATTAATTTTATGCTCCTTTTTTCCAAATATCTTTCTAATATATCATCCAAATCTCTACCATTACAGTCCTATCCTCATCACTTCGGTAAAAAGAGAGCAACTCAGAAGCTAGCGAATTATTTCTAAGAAAGTCAGACCTATGCTAAATCTAGTAAGATGATTAGCACAGACTTCTTACCTGCTATGCTTTTATTTTTGCTTGGTTCATAAAGGCATGTTGCTGATTCCCATTTAGCTTATTATTTACTCTAATCCCATTATTTTTCTGCTACTGTTGCCTCACTCTGAAGGGTTCAGCCTTGTGTCCTTAGGATAGTTTTCACAGGTGAATTGTTCTTTATTGTCTCTATCAAATATTACTCATCAAAGACATCTTGAAATGTAATGCTCTTCCCTAGAATCTCACTTTTGAGGTACAGTCAAAATATCTACAAAGGCCTGAATGATTGGCAAATAAAATTATCATCAACATATACTAAGTATTATAAAATGGTTATGAAAGCCTACAGTTTGCAATGGATAATAGAAAGACACCTAATGCTTGTCCCCACTCAAAGTGATAAACTGCCTGGGGTGTGAAGTCCAGAAATACAAGCAGTGTACAGAGCTGAGGAGAAGATAGTAGTCTGAAGAGGAGAGCCTGAGGCCAAGGTGGTTAAAAAACAGCCTTGGCCAGGTGTGGTGGCTCATGCCTTTAATCCCAGCACTTTGGGAGACTGAGGTGGGCAGATCACAAGGTCAGGAGTTCAAGACCAGTTTGGCCAATGTGGTGAAACCCTGCATCTATTAAAAATACAAAAATTAGCTGGGCATGGTGGTGGGCACCTATAGCCCCACCTACTCAGGAGGCTGAGACAGGAGAATTGCAGGGTGCCTGAAATCAAGACTTCACTCAGAGACTTAGAGAGAGAGAACCTAGGTAGATATGCTGGTGCCAAACTATGGAGAACACTTCATACTAGGACAGTGTGTCAGAATATTCAAGAGGGTAGTATGGCACAGCGTTTAGAGTATAATCTGAAAAGCTGGGTTCAAATCTAGGTGATGTTGCCAGCTGTGAGTATAGGGGAAAGTTTCTTGCATTTATTTGGTGAGGTATAAAGTGGTAACTCCAATAGTACCTACTCACAGGGCACATGTGGGCACATAAGACAATACATGATTCATAATACTGGCCTGAGCCAGGCGCTGTGATATAGGTAACCACTAAAGATACAGAGGAGCAAAGCACACTCAATTCCTGTCATCAGGAGTTTACATTAAGCAGTTTGGGATTTATTGGGTTTGGTGAAAGGCAGTCCCTTTTTGTTTGTTTTAAAGAGAGAAGTACTGAGATGAAAACTAAGGTAAATAATTTACTGGTCTTGTAGTGGAAGATTTATATAGGGTAACAACAGCTGAAGGTAATACCAGCAAGGGACTTTATAGCAGAAATATTAGAATGACTTTCTAGCTAAAAGCGATAAAAGATCAAAACTGTGAATTCAAAGGAATGCCAGTCATTTGCATGTTTGGCTGAGATTTGAAGTGGTAAGATGGAAAGGAACACCATAGTTAAAAGGGCACATACTCCTTCTGTGGAATTTTATGTTTTTTTTGTTTTTTAGATTTCATTGTCATTATCTATACGCACTAAAGAACTAAGGAACCATTTACTGACTCATGTCTTAATCCTCCTGAGATTGGACAGTTGATTATAACAACTGAGCAGCAATCTACTTCTATCAATAGCAACAAGAAGTCAGGCAATTCAGAATAATTTGTGTGAGCCATTAAATAAGAAAAAAGAATAAGTTAATGGAAAGAACACAGAGTTGGAAGCTCAGTAGATTTGATCTGAGTCTTTACTGCTGCCATTATCACCTTCAAAAAAATAATCACTCTTTTCTGGGTCTCAGCATCTACAACATGAAGATACAGAACCTGAGGTTTTCAAAAGTCCTAAGTTGATCTCATAGAAGTAGAAAATAGGATAGTGGCCACCAGAGGCTGGGGGATGGGGGAAGATGGGGAGAGGTTGGTCAACAGGTACAAAGTTACAGTTAAATGGGAAGAAGTTCTGGTGTTCTTTTACACACTGGGGTGACTATAGCTAATAACAGTTGTTAAAGCAAGTTTAGCCTAAAGCTGCCTCCTTACACATTTAAGTTCAGCCTAAAGGATTTTTTGGAAATTGTAAACTGTAACAAGTGGAGGTGTAAACAGACCAGGTAGCCCACACTTGTGCCAATCACCGAGTTTTGGCCAATCAAAACTCCAACCATGTTGGCCACCTGCTTCAACCATGTTTGAATAAGGCAAGTGCTGAGCTGTAACCAATCCGGCTGTTTCTGTACTTCACTTCCCTGTTCTGAACGCCACTTTCCTTTTTCTGTCCGTAAATCCTCTTCCACCATGTTCCTGCACTGGGGTCTCTGAGCCTATTCTGGCTAGAAAGACTTCCCGATTCACGAATCTTTCATTGTTCAATTAAACTCTTTTAAATTTAATTTGGCTGAAGTTTTTCTTTTATCACAGTATATTATATACTACAAGATAGCTAGAAGAAGGCTGGGCATGGTGGCTCATGCCTATAATCCCAGCACTTTGGGAGGCCAAGGTGGGCAGATCACCCGAGGTCAGGAATTCGAGACCAGTCTGGCCAACATGATGAAACCCTGTCTCCATTAAAAATACAAAAATTATCTGGGCGTGGTGGTGCATGCCTGTAATCCCTGCTACTCAGGAGGCTGATGCACAAGAATCACTTAAACCTGGGAGGCAGATGTTTCAGTGAGCCCAGATTGTATCACTGTACTTCAGCCTGGGCAACAGAAGGAGACGCAGTCTCAAATAATAATGATAATTAATAATAATATAGCTAGAAGAGAATTTTCAATTTATCATCACAAAGAAATGGTAAATGTTTAAAGAGATATGCTAATTACCCTAATTTGATCATTATACAATATACATATACATTGAAATTTCACACTGTACCCCATTAATATGTAATTATGTGTCCACTGTAAATAAAAGTTTTAGAGATGTAAGAAAAAGTCCTCCTAGCTCCCAAATTCTAGAATTGTGTTACATAACTCAAAGAGACATTCCAGACAATCCACTCTTATAGAGAGAATTGTTATGTCCACTTGAAGGTTGGCATCATTTTCAGTTCTTTTGATATGGGAAGGGAAATGCTGGGTAGAAAAAGGCAGGTCCCTGGTTAGGGCTCCATCCCCAGGCCTGAGATCAGGAGAGGCACTCCTGTCTTCATGCCCAAATGTTGCATTTCCCAAGACCACATTCTCCTGCTACCCCATCCTGTGCCTATACAAACTCTGAGACCCTAGTGGGAAGACACACAGAGGCTGGACATCAAGAGAAACACATTGGCGGAAGAACACACAAGCAGCTGGACTTTGAAAGGACGTCGAGAAGAGCTTGCCAGCAAAAGAACACATTGGCAGAGGCTGGCAGGCCAGCAGGCCATAGACTGGCAGAATGACTCGGAGTTTGACCGAGGCGGACGGAGGAGAGCCCAGGTCACTGAGAGGGCCAACTCCAAGGGAAAACCACCTTCCCACTCCATCCCACTTCTGGCCTCCCCATCCACCTTACTGAAAGCTTCCACCATTCAATAAAACCTTGTATTCATTCTCCAAGCCCACATGTGATCCAATTCTTCCAGTACACCAAGGCAAGAAACCCAGGATACAGAAAGCCCTCTGTTTTTGCAATAAAGCAAAGGGTCTAATTGAGCTGACTGCTGGTCTGTATGCTCCCCATAGAGGTTTGAGCAGCAGAGCACTGAAGAAGTGAGCCACTCCCCCTGTGACAAGCCTGTGGAGGACAAGGGAACCTTTCCCAGTTCACTTTCATTAGAGAAGAATTTCACTTACTTACATAAAATACATACATGTAACACACTTTTTTTCCAGTGGCAAGTGGGGGCCAGACATAGGTACAGCCTACTGTTACATTTTTAGAAGTATTGAAAGCCAGTTGACATTAGGCTATTAAGTTAGAATTGATCATGCTGGGATCATTTGTACCCTATACATTTTCGAAAGCTACACATAATGCTTTTGTTGTTGAGTTTTATTTTGTTTTATTCCCCTTTGGAAAGCCAGTTGTTAAACATTTATCAGCACACCACTAGTCTTCCTTGAGTGAGATAAGTAAACCTAAGCTGTTAAACAACAAGCGTCTTCTGCTTTTGAATTCTGTTTGGCTCCATGCTAAAAACAGTAGGAATGGTTTCAAAGAGTAATTTTTTAAAAAATTAGTTACATTTAAAGCAATGTGCAGTGAGATGTCACAGTAACAAAACTTTCACTCTTTCATGTCATTTTTTCCTGTTGTCTCAAGATAATTTTGATTTGTGTAAATGAAAGCTACCCAGAAGTTATGGAGCCTAATTCCAAACTCAGCTGGAAATCACAATTAAGACTCCTAGCCAGTAACAGAGTGACTTGTGTCAGTAGGATGTCCCAGGAAGTGAATTAAACTTTGCATTAAACATCATCAGGGATAAACAAGAAAACACACCCTGGAAGTGCTGCCACTGGCTTAACATCAACTCACAGAAAGAGCTCAAGGCAAGCTTTACTCCTAATAAATATCTTGATATTGAATCTAAGAGACTCTAAATTTGGTTTGCAAGATTGCCAACACATGTTACAATGCTTCCTGGGGCCCAGCACCGCCACAGAATCATTCTAAAAAAAGCCAACAGTAGTGGGTGAGAGAAGACCTTTATATCTGGAATTAATTTCTGATAAATGAAATAAATGTGTATTTTTAAGGCTTTCCGCATGCCTGTTGACAAAAATAAGAAACACTGCAGATTTACAGGGCAAGAAGACAAGTTCTAAGGCCTTTGTTCCAGAAAAGTTAAATATTTGAAGCTAACTTGTTATGAAAATCCTGCCAGAACTCTCCAGACAATAATCAGAATTTATGTTGACAAGGGTGACTAAGTACAATAATCTCATGAAGTGTCAATCTCTGGATTATTTTATTTTTCACGCTGTTTTTAGCAAATGTCTTCTATACAACAGTAAGGATAACAACAAAAATAACTGATGTTATTACTTTTTGGGACATCATCTGATGTTAGGCAGTACAAGCCATCTGTTTACCCAAATGTAAGTGCAAATTTTTAAGGAAAAATTTTAAAAATAAAATTGCTTAAGGACCTAGGATAGAAATCAAAGCAAATATCTGAAGTGTGAACTTGATGTTATACAACTGCGTTCAAAATGTGACTTAAACTTCATTTACATTTCTAAGAATAATGCCCATAAAATGAGCTAATCATTCATTCCTTTGTGGGCCTATCGAGCTAACAACTATTGGAAGAATTAATAATATCAATATTTTGAAGTGTAGACCACTTGTAAATCACCAACATTTGCTAACTAGTCCTGTAAGAATTCTTGGGAAATGAAAAGATAAAAACATTTTTTTTTTACAACGAAAAAGAATTTATTAAAGGTAGCAAAATCTTTAGCTCAATAATTAATAACAACATCACATGTCTTAGTCCTAAATCTGTTCTTTTTTTCTAGTAACTATTATTTTGAGCCCATTAAGAAACATTTCCTGAGATAAGATAAAGATAAAAGATAGTCTTACAAATAAGAAAGACAGCATAAAACTTTCCAAGTATAATCTTATTCTTTTTTGGGTATTTTTTTTTTATTATCAATATTATTAATTATTAACATCATTAAAATGATGCAGGGACTTACTTCTAACAGGAAAATGAACAAGGTTTCTCTCATGCTGATGTAAAATTACTATACAATATGAAGTCTCCTCCGTTCTCAGCAAAGAGAATTTTTTATTGTGTGTAGTGATTTTCATTTCTGTTGAAGTAGCTATATCTGTTAGTCAAAAAAATTATAAAGTAAAAATGTTCACTTGGAAATTTCCATGCAAATTTTGCAATAAAAACATTTTTTAACCTGTAAACAATTTTTATCTAACACAGAGGATTTCTGCTGCTGCTACAAAACAAAAAGCAACCACACCAAATACATTAGAGGCATCACACTAACCAAGCCTGACAGTGCTAGGATCAGGAATCAGACATAATCTTATTATTTGGCTATAGTTTGGACAGCTTCTAGGCATGACTTAAGAAACAGAATTTAAAAGATTACTTTCTAAAATGGCATTTTCCCATTAAAGCTTCTGTTTCCAATTTGTATTCTCTCTCACACTCTATTTCTCTCCTCACTCCCTTTTCTCACTCAGCCTCTTTTTTCTCCTCTAGTCATCTTCTTGCTAACTCTCCAGGCTTCTTGGACAGCCATTTGTGAAGTCCTCACACACTTCCATGGGATTTCCTGTTTGACTATTATGAACTAAATGCAAATGATCTCAACGTTATGCTAACTATGAAAGACTGGGTTAGAGGGTGGCTCATATGTAAAGTTGTTGTTTAGTGAAACATTGACATGGGGCCAAATTTTTCTTAAATGAGTTTACCAAAGGCCATTATCAAGGAAATAGATCTTAGGAAACATTTATACAAAACATGGTGATAGTAGGAACCAGATGCTTTAGTTTCCATTACAACACTCTTGGGGGTGTTTTTTGTTTTCTTTTTTGCTGGTATAAAAAGTAAGTTTTCATGTTTTATCATAGACATGTTGCAGTAAACTGTATCACAGTTTGCCTCCAGTAATCTGTGGCTGTTATTAATATAAATGGAGAAGAGCTATAAATTCCAAACTGACATGGTTTCCGTGGTGTGAACCCCCAGATTTTCTTTAATCCCAAGATTAGATACTGAAGTGCTGTTTCAATTATACAATATTATCACCTCCTATCACTTGGCCCCATTTCAACCTGGAGCATTTATTGACAATACTTTCCAAGTTGTTGCTAAGTTGTGAGCACTCCACCTTATCTGTTGCTCTTTTTACAGCCTTAACTAGCAAGTTTTCCTTAGAGGAAGTGTCTTGCTAATAATACCACCAGATACAGCCCACTTGTTTGGGCCTTCTTTAATGTAAAAGACCCTGAATAGTTATAAACATTTATTTATGCTCAATTTCTTTTTCAAGTGGAAGGATCAGTCTACTTTGATGTTGTTTGTGCATGCGTGTGTGTGTGTGTGTGTGTGTGTGTGTGTGTCTGTGTGTACACCTATGCTAATGTCAAATTCTTCTCTCATTCTCTGGATTTCTTATTGGCCTCCTGAAAGTCATGTGAGAATATGAGGAATTATTTGTTGTTATTCACAGCCTTATTTTTCCCCTTAAAAGATTATGTATGTGCATTTCTAGTATAGGTAGTGAATTAAGCACTTTAAAATGAAGTAAAATCTAGTAAAATCTACTTACTATAGTAGACAATAAAGGCAGCAGAAATATCTAGAGATATGTGATGAGAAAAACACCTCTTGTCAGCTGAAAATGGGACTTGCCAAGCTTTCTGGATCATTGGAGTTCTATAAATTTATAATTGCTGACATACAAAACACTGGGCAACCTTGAGTCAGCTTGTCCTCTCCACTTTGGTATCTAATAAACATCTCAAAAGGAGCAAAACTGAACTTCACATCATGCCAGAAAAATCATTCTGTTGCCAGGATTCTTCAACCTAGTTCCTAGCAACTCCATCTCCTCCTAGCTGTTAAGACAACAATCTCAATGTCTTCCTTGATTCTCTTTCACTCTACATCCAATCATTCTACAAATCCTGTGGGCTTAACACTCAAATCCAACCACTCCTCACTACGACTTTTCTCTGGTTTAGGCCACTGTATGCTCTTACGTGAGTTTTTGCATCAGCATCTTAACTAGCCTTTAAGCTTTCTTTCTTCTCCTTCTTTAAGTCTTTTCTTAAGAGAGTAACCAGAGTAATCCTTGTTAAAGCATTTTAGATAACAGAAATTTTATACTCAAAACTTTCCAGTGGTGTCAGTCCCCACTCAGAGAAAAAAACAAACAGAAAACCTTACCCATTATAACGGTCTTCGAGGCTCTGAAATATCTGGCTATCATTTCCTACTTACTCTCTGCCTTTTCCACTCACTCCACAGACACAAGTCACTCTCCCATTGCTCCATCACAGAGCCTGTGCTCCCTGCTTCATGGGGAACTTAGAAAGTGCCTGGAGCATAGAGGTATCTGGTAAATATGTATGGGATGTTTACATATTCTGTATCTACTGCAAATCATTGAGTATGTCATTTGTGTTTGGCTCATTGGCATAGTATTTTGTTTTTACTGGACTAGAATTATTAACAGTGCAATAAAACATGAGAAAAAGGAAAATCCAGTTTTATTTACTGGCACTTACTATTTGCTGGTACCCCTAATATTCACCTTTTTCAGATCTCAAATATCACCTCCTCTGTGATGCTTTCTGGGTCCTGCTTAAAATTTTAAGCCCCACGTTATCTCTCTATCCCCTTTCTCTATTTCCATTTTTCTCCTTACAACACTTCACAATCTGTCATACAATCTATTTTCTTATTGACTCTGTTTATTGCATATCTACCCTTACTAGAATATAAGTTCCACAAAGGTAGGGATGTTGGTCTGTTTTGTTTTCTGCTTTATTCTTAGTACTTAGAAAGTGTGTGGAGCATAGAGGTCCCCAATGAATACCTGGGTCGGGGGTTAAATGTATATCTACTGCATGTCATTGAGTATGTTATCTGTGTTTGGCTTGTTGGCATGGTATGTTGGCATTTTTCTAGCTTGGACTTAGAATTATAACAATGGAATAAAACTTGAGATGAAGTAAAATCTGATTTTATTTAATTTCTGTTAAAATAATGGCAACCTATTGATTTTGTTAAATAAAAATAAAGAATCTACATTTTTGCAAGCATAACTGCTCTATACACAGCAGGCTACATATTCCCAAATGTGAGAATCTCTATGATTCTGTTTTATAAAAAGTGTAAAATCTGAGGAAGACAAAAACAGAAATTGTAATAACACGTAATAAATTGAAACAACTATGGAATACTAAAAACTTAAAATGTGTAATATTGAGTTACCATAATATAGTCTGAGGGATTATAAAATACTTGTACAGTATATTTCAAAAGTATTTTCATTTAAGTATTTCATACACAAGTATAGCTGATATATAAACTGGGGGACTCTGCTGGAATTTTGACAGCTTTCTTTGACCTATGGAACCTCTAAGTCCTTTTCCAAATTTCAGTTAATTATCAGAGGATTTTGTCCTCAGTTCTTTTTGTCTTCAGCCTTTGGCCTTGCGCCTTCCCACCAGCTCTCTGTCCAGCATTGCACAAAAGCCTCCTTGTAAACAAGAAAACAATCCCTTGTGATATTGCCAGAGGCATCTGAACCAGAGTACCTCCATCTTGAATAGGGCTGGATAAAATAAGGCTGAGACCTCCTGGGCTGCATTCAGGAGGTTAGGCATTCTTACCCATAGGATAGGATAGGAGGTCACAAGATACAGGTCACAAAGACCTCACTGATGAAACAGAATGCAATAAAGAAGCTGGTCAAACCTGTCAAAATCAAGATGGTGATGAAAGTGACTTCTGGTCTTCTTCACCGCTCATTACATGCTCATTATAATGTATTAGCATGCTAAAAGACACTCCCACCAGAACCATGACAGTTTACAAATGCCATGGCAACTTCCTGCCCTATGTGGTCTAAAAAGAAGAGGAACCCTCAGTTCCAAGAAATCCTCACCACTTTCCCAGAAAACTCATGAATAATCCACCTCTTGTTTAGCATATGATCAAGAAATAACCCTAAAAGTACTCAAACAGTAGCCGTTGGGCTGCCCTGCTTACAGAGCAGCCATTCTTTTCTTCCTTACTTTCTTCATAAACTTGATTTTACCCTACTCTGTGGACTCACCAAGATCCAAGAATCTTCTCTTGAGACCTGAATTGGGACCCCTTTCTGGTAACAATATTTGCTAAATATTTTAGAGAATCACACGGTGAGGTCCTTTCACAGGATGACTCGCATTATCTGACATGGATTCTTCCTGGATTTTGATGTTTGGATGCATGAAAATGTTCTTATCCCTCGGATTGTCACCTAGCCATGAAGGCTAATGAATGTCTTTGCTGAAATAAAAACACCTCTCTCCATAAGGAAAAATGCTAGTTATAGCTGCTAATATAAACAAAGAGAAAATAAGGTAAGCATAACTAAGAAGAAGCAAGGAATAAGATCAGCACATAAAATATCTACTGCAAGGTAATTCACAAAGGTAACCGACTTTGAATTTTGTCATAACCATTTCAGAGCAGGAACCTAATCAAGTCCATGAATCTGTAGCCATAAGTTTAAAAATAAAATATTTCAAGGAAATCCAACTATCCATAGTAATACAACCAATAAATGCCTCCTGCTTCTTCATTCAAAAGATACTATGTAATGAGGCAAGTAGAGTCCTGAAAAATATCTTTAGAATACATGAGACAATGAGTATAAAAGAATAGGCCAAAGGCATAAAAGCAGAGGGCAATTTAATCAAACTAAGTCTTAAGGGAAATAGTAAATTCACTGACTTCTTTGCCACATCCCTAGTAGCATGTAGAGTAGCAAGAAATGTTCAACATTTGTTGAAGACGGTTTTTAAAAGTTAAATGAGTTACTACTTCTCCTTTAGTACTCTATAATCATAATCACTGTGTGTTTCTACAGGCAAGCCAACAGAGTTTTAATTTATTCTAAAAAAGAATGTATTAAAACTAAGTTATTCAATTAATTACATAATTTGGCACCTGAATTATCTTATATTTTAAAAACATAACCTTGTAGTGACCAAAGATATCAACTGAAGGAAGAAAAGCATCACAACACACACAAAAAAAGTGATTCTGTTTTGGTAAAATACAATACAAAGAAGAAAAGAAGTTACTTTTATTTGGGTTTGTTTCATAACCCAAATGTGTATGTTTGGAATCATTCCCTAGATGTGAATCTTTTGTATAATAACATTTGCTAGCTCTTAAGAGAGACAGTGAAAGAGGGGAAGTAAATATGTGTGTAGCATCTAAGAGGCTCTAAATGAAATTAATTTAGTGTTTTGAATATAAATGAATCTAAAACATATGTACTCATTTTCCTTTAAAATGTAGTTTTATGGAAAAAAAAATGAGCTTCACAACTTATAGTGCATCATGTAATGAATGTCCTCCCTCAGTTTTAGCCATGTCTACATTGTAATTTTATTAAAGCCACTTTAGTCTAATACTATATTTTTTCCATCCGCTACATCTGATTAAAAAGTTTAGAAAAGGCAGCGAACACAGTGGCTCATGCCTGTAATCCCAGCACTTTGGGAGGCCGAGGTGGGCAGATCATCTGAGGTTAGGAGTTTGAGACCAGCCTGGCCAACATGGTGAAACCCTGTCTCTACTTAAAATACAAAAATTAGCCAGGCATGGTGGCATGTGCCTGTAATCCCAGCTACTTGGGAGGCTGAGGCAAAAGAATCACTTTAACCCAGGAGGCAGAGGTTGCAGTGAGGCAAGATCAGGTTATTGCACTCCAGCCTGGGTGACAGAGCAAGACTCCATCTCAAAAAAAAGAAAGAAAAGAAAAAAAAAAAGAAGAGAACAGAACAGAACAGAAGAAAGCAATGGCTAATGTGAGAATAGGACCAGGGCCAGGAGCTTGGTTTTAGAATTCCATCTGTAATGTTAATTGTACAGTTGTTGGTTTTGTTTTCTTTTGTTGTTTGTTTTTGCCTCACAATGCAAATATAAAGCAGGTGACTGAAAAAGAATATATACAAGATTCAAAAGCTAAATCATCATACCTTTCCTCTACTTCCCCTCTTCCAAAACTCCTTTACATCAGTCAGGACATAGAAGAAAGAAAAGGAATATATCCAGGCTGTTATTTAGTCAGTTAGAGTTGTTTCCTACTGATATCAGTTCCTTGCCTCAATTTCCCTATTCTCTATAGGTTGAATCAAACCTAGATGAAATTCATGGACAGTAGACATGTTTTAAGTTACTCTTTCAAGAAGAATCTTGGACAGGCCCAGGATTCCATTTTGTAGTTAAATTTTAAAAAAGAAAAAAGAGAAAGAAGGAAGAAAAGAAATTCATGTGTGAGAATTAGGGCTGCAACATTATGCTTAATGAAGCTCTATTTATGGAAACAGTTGTACCAATTGGGCTTTTTTGCCCATCCCTTCCCATATAGCTTCTATTAACAAAAGAAAGGAAAGGAGAGGAAAGGGGAGGGGAGGAAAGGGGAGGGGAGGAAAGGGGAGGGGAGAGGAGCAGAGGGGAGGGGGAAAAGAAAAAAGGAAAACCCAGTGATCATCTCAATTGAAAAAGTGATTAATCTGTGTGGGCAGATCTAAGCGAGAAAGTTGGAGTCTCAAGACAAACTTTAACAATTCTGCTTTTTATGGGTCCTTCAGTCAGCTCTTTGGTCCCCACCCTACATCACACAGTGAAGCCTGTCAGCCAGCCAATTGTACCCTTGTCCCCAGTCAGACTTCTCAATCATGGAAGAGTCCTCTAGAGAAAATTCACAAGAGCTAGCAGAAATAATTAGTTTGTCCATCATTTGCAAACATGAGCAGACAACCAAAAAACACAAGACGTATGCGCAAATCAACTTGAAGAACTTCAATTGATAGAAGAGGGGAGAGGTCCCTGTCCCAAGCTGAGCAAGTGAGTTCCTTTCCTGGGATTTTTGAATACAAGACCAAGAGAACTGGGTCAGTTTAGCCTTAGTCACTTAAGACAAATTGATGTAAAATCCAAATGTTTGTTATCTGTGTTTTGGGTTTTCTTTGCTGTGTAGAAAAAACAACAAATCTGCAGTCAGAAAAAAGAAAATGGGCACTCAGAGAAACACAGAGATGAAAGACAGTTTTGTCAGTATCCAAATTGTGTTCTGTTTTACTAATTTCTGAGCCTCAAATACACCCTTGTTTTGCCAGAAGCTTGGCACTTTCGTGGAATTTTGCTAACTTTAATTTTTAAGTTAGTTTGAGGTGATTCTGAACAAATATAGTCTTTGTATATTATCGAAGTGGATATATTTTTTTTAATAATGCACCAAAATTAAGTCATTCTTTGGAAATTCAGATGTAAATATGAGATGTAACAAGTAATAAAACTAACTTTTATCTACTTATTTAATTTCTATTTTCCCCTTTATAATTATTAAGATGCTATACACATACTTCAATAGCACTACTGATTCAAAAATGCCCTGGAGGCTGAATATTTGTAATTGTCTTCTGAGCATCTTTTATAAAACCTTAAGGTGTTTCAAAGATTCAAGGCATTAAAAGTAGTAAATATAATATTTTCTCAATTTCCAGCTTTATAAGTTAGAATGTAAAGTTTTCTCAGGCACACTAAGTATGGGGGTAAATGAAGATCAAATGAGAATGTTTAGCCTCAGTCATTCAACATCTTCGTCTCTCAACTGAGCAACAGTTGCCTCTGTGATATTTTTGACTATTACGCTATAAATGATTTTTTGTATCCATATTAGGCCTTTATTTGAATAGGATTATAAAGTAATAAAGAACTTCTATTTGTTTAGGTTGCCTAAGTTATGCTATTGCAACAAACAATCTCAAATTCTCAGAAGTATATTTGTTTTTCTTATTCGTAGTATATATCCCATGTGGGATTGGTGGGATTGCAGGGGGCAGAGGTACTCAGTTAAATGCAGTCACTCAAGGACCAGGATAGTGGAGACGGTGGTGTTACCATCTTGTAACTACACTATCTAGAGATGTGGCCTTCTTGGTAACCATGACAAGGGAAGAGAAAACTAGAGTATGGACTTTTCACAGCCTTGGGCCAGAATCGCATGTGTCATTTCTCCTTGCAAAATGTCCACTGGTAAAAATTAGTTTTATGTCTTCCCTAACTACAAGGAGGCTAAGAAATGTAAGAGAATCAATGGAAAATTCTGACCCAGAGCCTGAGGTGATAACCCTGCAAAATTCACTTCAGAATAACCTTTACTAGTTTTCTATAATCAACAATCTTATATTACACATAATTATGCCACTTTTATACTAAAAAATAAATCCACTGTTTAAAATATTTGTGACAACTATTTCCAATTATGAGAAAAAAAGTTTACCCCATCAGTAATGTCATATAATTAGAGAAAAGCTTACAAAAAAGAAACCTAAATGTTTTATCTCATCAAGTGAGAAAAAAGATTGTAGAAATTATTTAATTATTGTGTTAAGCAAAAAGTGCAAATAAAAAAGACTAGTATCTTTCCACTAAGAATTTTTTTTCTATTTTGATTTTATGTACTTTACTTAAATTTTATGTAAACATTTTATTTTGAATGATCCCAAACCAAATGTAAAATATTAGGTTATTTTCAAATTTTAGCTTAGCAACCTTATTTTCCTTACACAATTTATTTAAAGTAAGTTTAATGCTTTTTAATTTATAAAATAAAAACATTTTATATTATAAACACTATTAAGAATTGAGTTATAAATAAACACTGTAATAAAATCTTTAATAATGCACTGACCAAAAGATTTTTATTTACTTAAAATTCTTTCTTATCAAGTAACTTGAAAAATTTATATCAAAATTCCTACTTATTTTTTAAGATAATCTGTAGTGATATAAACAGATTGCTAGTAGGAAAAAAATATATCTAGAAATTGGTAGTATAGAAAAAAAATGCTGTGCTGAAATTGGGAAATCTGAGTTTGCAGACTATTTCTGAACGACATTTCCATTGTCAGTAGATTAAAGGTTTGCTTGCTGGAAGACCACTGCATTGCAAACAGCGGACTCTCACAACCCTCACACAGTCTTTCATCAGAATGAGGCTTAACAGCAGAAAGGCACTGAGAGCCTTGCTCAGACACAAAGAGCAGTGACAGATCCAAAGTGCAAGTTCCTCTTATTTTGCATCCTTCTATCCTCTTTCATACGCTCTTGAATTATTTAAGATTACTGCTTTAGGTAAAAAAAAGTGAAGCGAAATCCATCAAGAAGAGACAAGATAAGTAAATCAAATTTTATAAGAAAAATACCAACAACAAAATAAGAAACAAAAATGGTTTTTATGACAAAGGACTGGTCATCCAGTCCTGATAGGATTTTTGACGTGGTATGGAAAGCATCACTAGAAATACGCAATCTATGTCCTCAAAGGTTGAATAAAAGTGTAGCAAATAAATCAATGTGGAGAATTTGTCTAAAAAACCCAAACTCAGTGTTTAAATTTTTATTTCATCAATGTTTCATACTATTGATAAAAAACAATAGCCTAGTTTATAGATATTTTATGGGCAATATTGGAAATTATGGATATCATAAGAAACCTCATTAGAAGATTTCAAAATACAATTCTTTGAAGGGTGATGAAGCTGGACTTATTTTCATATATTTGTTAGCCATCTGAATTTGCCCTTCAACTAACAGCAAAATAACATTTTTCCCCATTTTAGTATAGAGTTTTGAATTTGTTTATTTTCAAGTTGTAAGAGCTTTTGAAAATCTAAGCATTAAATCTTTATCCATCATAAATTTATTTTTCAATTTATAGAACATTTTTTGAGGATATATTTTTCCATATATTTCAAGAAGTATGAATGCAAATATTTTTTATTAATTTCAGATTACCTGCTTTAAAAGTCAAAGCCACTAGATAATATATTCACATTGTTTCTTGTTTAATTTTTACATAAATACTTTAATCCGTTAGGAATTTATTTTTGTGTATAATATTATGTAGGTCCTCTATTTTATTTTCTTCCAGGTAACCAGTTATATAGGCACTATTAATTAAATATACCATAACTAAATTTATTTAATAAACCACTGAATTTAATAAATACATTTACCATAATTTCAGTTTATATATATATCTGAAATATTTGTTCTTCTGATTTTATTCCAGTGCTATACTAAAACAATCATATTAGCTTTGTTATATTTTAATTCCTTTAAAATAAGTTTTCTATAAATTTTTAAATAATTTCTAGCTAATTTTATATATCTAATCCTATCTGTAAACTCAATATTATTTTAGCCAATTCCAAATAAAATAACCATCCTGATTCTGATTCAATTGCGTTTATGTCTATGTTAGTTATGGAGGTTAATAATTATCTATGATATTGTTTTCTACTCAATAGAAATTTTGTTCTTTTATTTTTTCAGTTCTCTTTTTGTCACTTGAAAATATATGTCTATTCACAATTTTCTGGTTAATTTAATCAGCCTTTTAAAAATTCTGTCAATAATATGCAAAGCACCATCTTTGGAGCAGAGAGTAGGCCCTCACTAGGCACCAAACAGGCTGATACCTTGATCTTAAATTTCTCAGCCTCCAAAACTCTAAGCAGTACATGTCTGTTGTTTATGAATTACCCAGTCTAGAGTATTTTGTTAGAGTAGCTCAAACGAAATAAGAAAGGTTTCAGAACATTTCTTTAAGCAAATACATAGCCCCAGAGCCTCCATTTTAATCAGAAAAGGTTAGTTCCTTGTTGTTCACTTTCTAGTTTCCCTCCAGCAGCCTTTTTCACTTCTCTGCAGTACAAGGAAAATATAAGATCATTTAAAAATAAAGAATGCAATCTAGAAAACAATGTAAATCGAAGAACAGGAGATTATTCCTCACAACTTCTTCACACTATATAATACATAGTAAAAATATGAAATAAGTTAAGTAGGGTCTCAGAGTGGAGGTACTAAAACCCTAAATAGCCTGGAGGGAGGTATTTAATATCAAAAAAAAAAAAGCTGAAGACAAAAGTTTATTTTAGAATTAATAAGAAACGACCAAAATAGATGTTGCTCAAAAGTTAATTGGCATAAATAAAAGGTTTAAGATGTTCAACATAAATACAGATGGGCAAGACCAAATCTTAAAGAAACTAAAGAGAAGAAAATATACATTAAAGATAGATCAAAATGAGATGGAATAAGATGGAATAGAAACCCCAAAAAATGGATATTTATGTAATGTTATTTGCATGAACATTTACTTGAAATAAAAAAAAAAACTGAATTTTCAATTAAAGAGCACATTAAAAAATTTGAAGCAGAACGTTCATAACCATAAAACTTCAAGGATAAAGAATTAGTCATGCATCTAGATGAAGCAGTTCACCAACATGGATGGGAAAGTCAAGCACATTTCAGACTACTCCACAGAACTAGGCAGTCCCAGAAAACAGTTGCACAATGATGACAAATGTGATGCAAGAACATGATGCCCAGTCAAGAAGTTATTCAAGTAAAAAGTCAACAGATAGATATTTTTAAACATGAAAAAAACTTAGGAAATGCACCAGCCATAAATCTATTGATCAAACTTCAAAAGCCTCAATGGCAAAACCTAATCACTTAAGACAGGAAACTCAAGAGTGATCTATCACCCTTAAATGTATCTACTGAAGTTTACAATTTAAAACAAATTTTTATTTTTAATTCCTGGCCTTTTTTAATGCTGCATTCAAATCTTCATATATTCTCTTATTCTTTTCCTTTCATTGTTGTAAAAATTATCATTTATCTCTACCTGTTTTCTGATGTAACTTAATGTTGCTACTACAGAGAAAATAAGGCCTTTCTGGTTTTCTTCTAAAGATTTTGCTTATTCTTTTTCTGCATGCTGCACTTCTAGGTGAATTGCCTTTTCTGTTTGGAAACTTGCAGCAAAGTTTAAATGGCTGTGATGAGACAGAGAGCAGGCCTGAGTCACTGTCAAGTTTCCTTGATCTTTTATATAGCACAGAAAGAATCCAAAAGTTTTTGTCTCCCCTTCACTGCAAAATCACTTCACATAGCCTTCTCTAAGAGCTGTCTGTTCATGAGTATTTCTACCAGGGAAGCTAAGAATAAGCTGTTACAGTACTTTAGGGCACAACAAATACAATATTAATGGAACATGTTGCTGCCTTGGCCTCCATTTACCAGAAATTTGATGATTTGCATGCCATCAGCTTTATACTAAAATGCCCAGAAGGCACCTCTCTTCTTCATAGACTATAATTAGCCCTCTCCCAGTCCCTGGATAAGAAAAATCTCAGCTAATTAGTACATATTCTTTACTCTTCATTTACAGGCAATAGTGTCTCACAGGTCATAGCAGGGCCTTCCATGAGTGCTGGGACAAGCCTCCACTAGCAGTTCAAAGATCTCACGGGCAGTGCTCTGTTTAAAAGCACCAGTGTCCTGTTCTTCTCTCAAGCCTTTGTGCCACCTCAAGTCACTACATGCAGCTTATAGGGAGACAAAGCCCTGTGCCTACTCTCACCTGCCAGATATTGGAATAGTGCAGTTTTCCAATCATTACCAAGCCTTAGCCACCTTCCGCCACACTCAGGAGAAATAATTTGACTGTGGTTATGTGGAGGAGTCAGAGATGTGTATTCTGTTAGTGCAGCAGTCATGAAAGTGCACCACTCAGATGTGTATTGTGGAACATAGTGGATGGAGAGCCTCCACTGCTGGGTCTGCCCCTAGCTCCATCACTGTGTTTCCATGGAGGCCACACTTCCTACAGGCTACCTCTAGCAAATGACAAAGGATAGCAGGGACACCAAAACGAACTTTCCTGTGAAATTCAAGCCTCTTTCAATGTGTATCTTTGGCTTAAGGACTCCTGATTGGCCTGGCCCGTCTCAGATTTCTCCTGCCCAATCATCTGACCTTCCCCCTCTTTCATCACAGATACCAGACCTGCATCTTCCCTTTGGCAGGCAGTTGGAAGGATGAAGATGAAACCCTGTAAAACTGGTTATTACAAACAACATTCACAATGACAACAGTTTATCAAAAGGACTACTGTATTGTCAACTCAAAGAAATTCTTTGAACTTTAAGATACCATACTTGGCCAAGTTATTTCTTCTCTTATCATTTTATTCTGTAAGTTGGGATATTTTATAGGTGCACAGGACAAAATACTTGAACTTTTGCCTGTGGCTAAATGTGAAATAAGACTAGCTAATATTTAATAAAAATGAGGTACAATTTTGAGTGCTTTCATGCATATTAATTTATTTAACCTTCATAAAAACCTTACCAAATATTTAAATTATGGTTTCCATTCTACACATGAAGAAAATGAGGCAGAGAAAGATGGTGACATTTCAAGACCACATGACAAGGAAGAAGCAGAGTTATGATTTTACCCTAGGAACTCTGGCTCCTCAGATGGTAAGTTTTGCCATTATGCCCTACTCTCTCTTCACATACTTTGTGAATTGAAGAGACTTTTTTCCCATATATTCATGATATGCTCCATGCTGTGGCTTTCCCTTAGAAACACCAGAAACCCCTAAACATACACGTGTATTCTATCACTCAATAATTACTCAGCACCTATCATATGCCCAATATTGAGTAACTAGACATACAATGGTGAATTAGTCCGTTTTCATGCTACTGATAAAGACATACCCTAGACTGGGCAATTTACAAAAGAAAGAGGTTTAATTTGCCTCTCGGTTCCACCTGACTGGGGAGGTCTCATAACCATGGCAGAAGGCAAGGAAGAGCAAGTCACGTCTTACGTGGATGGCACAGGCAAAGAGAGAACTTATGAGAGAAACTCCCATTTTTAAAACCATAAGATCTTGTGAGACCCATTCACTATCAGGAGAACAGCATGAGAAAGACCTACCCCCATGATTCAATCATCTCCCACCAGGTCCCTCCAACAACATGTAGGAATTATGGGAGCAACAAGATTCGACTTGGTTGGGGACACAGAGCTAAACCATATCAAATGGTAAAAAACACAGGCAAGTTTTTTTTTAAAGTATATTAGTATAGCATTTAATAAGGTTTCGTATGTAGCGAATCAACATAGAAAATATATTTAAATGGCTGACATGATTTTCTAAGAATACATATATGTATTTTTATAACATTAATAAACAGCAGCACCATTACTTTAATCTATTATTTTGTTAACCACTATATACCTGTTTATCATTTGTATTGTCATGTGTTTTTTAAAAATTATCTGACTTCACTGAATCCTTGAAAAAGATCAAACAGAGTGCCAGCCCTCAAACTTTAGAAGCATACATGTCGGAACAAGGACTTTGGAGATATCACCGTTTAAGGAAATACCTTTCTAAACCTGCAGAACATTTTACTTAAAAGAGAAACACAAGGTCTTCAATGAACAGTCATCAGCTACAGAAACAACCTCAGTTTGCAAGACTTTTTAGTCTTAGATATTTGTGCACCAAACTTGAAGATGAACCAGAAAACAAACTTAAAATATACAAGGCAAATGGAATTTTTTGTTGTTTAAGGCCTTGAAGACAGGCAGGTTCTTTATTCTCAGTGGAGTTGTTAGTTTAGTGTCAAACCAGGTGCATTATATAAATACAGAATTGAAGCCATGCTATAAAGAAAAATATAGAGGAGTGTCAGGGAGAGAGTGACTAGGCAAAAAACTTGTCTTGTCAGATGGCATTTCAGCTAAAGGATGAAGGCCTCTCCATGCAGTTAGCCCAGGAAAGGGCATTATGAGAGAAAAGGATGTTAAGCATGTGAGTGACTGTATGTGCTCTGGAAGTGAGGTGATGTTGGTGTGGATGAGGTATAGCACCGATGAAAACTGGAACGACTTGGATTATATGAGTGATGTGAAAGTCGGGGAATGGGGAATGGAAAAGTAAAGGATATTGCCTATGTTTAGGACTTCAACAACTAGGAAGACACTGATGCCTATTGATCATCAGATGGAAAACTGTACTTGAGAGAAAAATCCAAGACTTCCACTTTAAACACATTAGAAATTACTAATGGACATTCAGTTGAAGGCATCAAGTAGGTAAAATAAAGAAGTATGCAGCTCAGGGTCTAGCCATGAGATATTTCTAAGTCCCTTCCCATCAACAGCAAAGTGTGATCTTTGGATTCTCTGAGCTTTCACAAACTTTGTGCCTTTCTTTTGCCATTTATCACATGAAAGTTTTTGTAAAGTATTCTAGGACAGAGATCCCCAAATCCCTGGGCTGGTCTGTAGCCTGTTAGGAACCAGGTCACACAGCAGGAGGTTGAGTGGCAGGCAGCAAGCATTGCTGCCTGAGCTCCACCTCCTGTCAGATCAGCAATGGCACTAGATTCTCATGGGAACATGACCTAGGTTACATGCACCTTATGAGAATCTAACTAGTGCATGATGATCTGAGGTGGAACAGTTTCATCCCAAATCATCCCTTCCCACCCTCAACTCTCGTCTGTTGAAAAATTGTCTTCCACGAAACCAGTCCCTAGTGCCAAAATGTTGGGGATCACTGTTCTAGAACACATGGGGATTTCTGTTTGAGCCATACAAAATACTCAGACAAATAAAAGTTGTCAAAGCTTTTCATGTCTACATCTTACAAATTACCCTCTACCTATAAGCATCTAGAAGATGAGAGTTGTCCTTAACCAAATATTTAATTGTGATATCTCTCTACTAGATAAAGCTCATTATCATCTATATTTACATTTCTTGTAGCTCCAAAGACAATGATTCATACAAAAATTTTAATAGTGTAATTATTGATATAAATCAATATCGGCAAGAATGTTTTTTGGAAAACAGTTTTGTCTGTTTTTCTTATAGAGTGTTTGGTCATCTTTAGATAAGCATAAAGGGAGAAGAAATGGTTGACTAACAAACTTTAAAGATACTATATTGTACTGTGGAAAGAAAACACTTCATTCTAAAGAAATCTGTTTGTGTAATATCTGATAATTAATGATTATCTGTAAAAACATTAGAAGAAGCAAATGTTACTAGAGAATTTGTCAAATGTGTGAATAGATTTAAATCACTCTATAATTAATAGGACAGTTTTAACACATTTTGTGATTTTTATAGACATACCTTCAATTTTTTTTTTTTTTTTTTTTTTTTTTGAGACGGAGTTTTGCTCTTGTTACCCAGGCTGGAGTGCAATGGCGGCCCTCGATCTCAGCTCACCGCAACCTCCGCCTCCTAGGTTCAGGCAATTCTCCTGCCTCAGACTCCTGAGTAGCTGGGATTACAGGCACGCACCACCATGCCCAGCTAATTTTTTGTATTTTTAGTAGAGACGGGGTTTCACCATGTTGACCAGGATGGTCTCGATCTCTTGGCCTCGTGATCCACCTGCCTCGGCCTCCCAAAGTGCTGGGATTACAGGTGTGAGCCACCGCACCCGGCCCACCTTAAAATGTTTTCATACATTAAACATGTATTTTTTCCTCAGTTGTAACATTCAGTGAAATATTTTATCATCCTGTATATAATTATATAAATACAACTATTTTTTTCTTTCTCTGCTTTTTTCTCTTTTGTTATGTTCTTTTTATCTCTCGAAGTGAAAGATATTTCAGAGTTATTTAAGAAGTTGTACTACTTATAGGATTAATTGTATAGTTTCTGTTCTGAAATTTCAATTGTAAAGATTCTGCCAAACTGTCTCTCTGTATTTTAGATTATCACACGAGCGCTAGACTGACTGACAGAAAGGTGAAAAAAGTGACCTACTTACCCTTTAAGTTTATTACTTTCAAAAGTGGCTGGTGTTTGATTTCATGTGATGTTACATAACATGACTTTCAGGAGAGAATTTACAGCTTTGACATAGTAAGGTGGGCTGCTTCAGCTCAGCAGAACTGCTGTTTTATGTAAGTCACTGTCAAGCGTATTTATTATCAATACCTAAGGCATGCCAAACAGCTGCACTTGCTCTCTTTGAAATATTTTGAACAATTTTTATGGACTATTAGTACTAATAATAATTTTCAACATGAACTGATAAAAACAGATTTGTGATTGTTGTGACCTCTCTAGCAAGCAGCCTTTTCTGATGTGAATGCATAGTACCTTCTTTCAAGTTTAAGCCCTTAAAACAACAGCTTTAACTTCATCTCTGACAGTGCCAGTACTGTTTTCTTCAGCAGCTGTGAGCACTAACATATGCGAGGTGTTCCTTGGACTATAATAATCACATCTCCCCGTGGTGTTAGCAGTCTCTTTTATACCGGATCCAGAAGGTTATTTTCTCACACAATTACATAGATTCACTTTCTTAGAGACATGAGACAGAAGCCAGAAGTGGATTATTACCTAATTATTGGCAATAATAGTGATGATGCCTTAAATATGACTACAGGAAAACACAACTGTTACGTATATAAGATAATATACACATATCATCTTACTTTCTCACACATCCTGTGAATCAGACATTATATCTGTTTTCAACATGGGAAAAACTGAAGTTCAGTGAGCCAATTAACTCACTCAAGTCAAACAGCTAGGAAGTCATAAAGCCTATTTCCAACATGTGCATTTTGATTGCATGTATTTTCACGATACAAATCCTAATTTGGAGCCCAAGCTCAATTTATAACATTGACCAAGACTCAGAAGCTACATATGAAAATTTTTAAACTTTTTAAAAAAGTTTCTTGAAAGCAGTTTAAGAAATTCATGCCATTAATGACAATTCAACTGCTTCTACAGAAGTACCAAAATTACTTTGTAATTTTGCAAAAAGGTTAATTGAAATAAAATTTAAAATAACTTTTTTAAAAAGAATCACATAAGTTTATGAAATGGTATTTCTATTGTTTTAAACTCAAAACACTGTATTTATTGAATTTAAAGATAAGAACACAGTATCTCAAGATTTTGCTTACTGAAGAAGGGCTCATGCACTTACAGACATCTTTATGTAAATACAGATAGACACAGATCCCTTGATTAAAATCAAGGTCATAGGTCTGAGCCAGAGCTTCCAGAGATAATAAGAAAGCTTTATTTCTGGAGGCAGACAGATTTTCTCTCCAGTCCTACACATTGTACCACCTTAACAAACGAATATAGTGCCCAAATTCTGTTATACTAACTTCTGCTTACTTATAGTGATATCCTTTGAAAGACCTCAAGAGTATACAAGGAGCAAGTATTTTATTCAGAAAATGTGTACCTGAAGCTAGCTATTGTGTCTTAGAACATGTGAAGCATCTTCTCACTCGGTTTTTTATTCTTAATGTTTCTTAACTTTATATATAAATATGTATTATATCCCATATAAAATATAATATTAAAACAAAAAGTGTCACATGAACAAGTTGCAGAGTGAAGGTACATACTAGTAAAGATAAGAGGAAATGAATTCACAAACAAAAATGCCTTCCCACTTCAATGAGCACTTCTGTGAACTGCAATAAGCAATAAGGGAAAACAGAGGAATGTGTGGCTGAATCTCCTCCAGTAAAATCTTTGAGGATCACAAAACACAATCCAATGTGACTAAGCAGACTAACAGTTTTAATTTTGTAAATAGAAGATAAAACTCAAAATATGCCTCTCAGTTGTAATTTGATTCAGGAAGAATCAAAGCAGTAAGAGCATTAAAAAGGTAAGGTGCAAGAAAAATTCACTTTTCTTGTAAGAGATGAATTCAGCAATTTGAGAAATATGCTGGGCATAAAAAGTGTTAAAAGTCTGAAGTTGCCAGAGTTTATGCTTGGTCAGCCCAATATGCTACAACAATTTAGCTTTTGTTGATGAAAGAAGATTATTTGCATATATATATAATATGTGATATATATACTTACATATATATATTATATATACCCATATGTATATGTGTATTAAGAGATCATAACTGCTGCTTTGAACTAAAGAACAAATATTGGCTGTTTATTTCATATAGAAACTTTAGAATCACATATGCTATTCTGATGTTCCTATGTATACCTGTACATACGTACATACAGTATTCATGTGTGTGTAGAACACACATGATGTTAGCATAAATCTTTATGTAACTTCTTATAACATCCACATTTTTCATAACTCATATGGACATGTCCTTAACTTACCTTTTTCCTATGCTTATGTGGTTTATCTTACCGTTATGCTTTCAATTTCCATGTCTCCAGTTTAGTCAAATAATCCATCTCTGTGAAAGAATAAATCCTTTCACAAAGATAAACTCTTAAAATTGTGAGAATGAACATATTTTTAAAATATTCATCATAGCAGTTATTTAAATGGAAAAAAAATTGCTAGCATAGAAAAAATACCTATTGAGCTATCTCCTTTCAATTTTCTTGTGTCTTAAAGCCTTTTGGTTTTACACGGGCATGAGGCTAACCATTGTAAAATATGGTTTCATTTATAGTCATATCACAAAATAAGATTACTTTCGTTGACTATGAGATTAGAGCCTTCCCCACAAATGTGTATTTTATAGCTACTGTTAGGTGTAAGCAATCATAGCTTAAAACTGGAAGCAAACACACAGAAATCATCCAGCTGATTCAGGCTAGAGGCTCTTAGGCAAGTCACTCTTCATTTGCCCAAGTCAAGATAAGCAGTGTTAACATTCTCATTATTCATCAATAAAACAAGAAGGATGAAAAGAATAGGAGGGCACTGAATGTGATAAATGCCAAATAAAATGTTTGGGAAAAGTGAATGTAGAAGGTAGAGATTAAAATACAACATATTCTTGGGTCACTCAGTTAAAAGGTTGAGTACATTCATCAGGGAATTCTATAGTGTTTGGTGAGCACATTAATAGACCTAAGGGAATCCTGACAGAGGTAATATAAACACCTAGTCCTTGTCATATATCATCACCAAGTATTATAAACTATCCTTAAGGAAACCATGTGTTTTTTTCAACGTTAAAAAAAAGTGTGCTAAATTTAGGGTCAACTAGTACCAGCCTTTTGAGGAGAATTTTTCAACTTATTGGTATTCGTGTCAAACACAGCTTGCAGTAAATATTGAGATTAAAAGTTTAATCAAGAAAATATATGTTTATTCATATACTATGATATCTAATGGAAGTAATACAGCTGGTACCTCCAATAAGTAAGACATTATATCAAGAATGCAAGATTAGTTCTTTTGGAATTTAGCTGACAAAATATGCAGCATTATTTGAGACAAAGGAAAACATAGTGGGGGCATGTATTGACTTGCAACATATAACATGTTCAATCTCAGTGCACAATGTGTTATATGATATTTTTAACACTAAAGATGACTTACCAATAGAAATTTGTACTATAGGCAGACCACTCACTGACATTTTTGTTTGCTCCCTACAAAATAATCCAACTTCAGGCGAACCAAGAAACAAAGAGAAGAAAAACAACCATAAGACTCGCTTCTGGCACACTTAATAAGGTGAGAAAGAATAAGTTACTAAAATTTTATGCGAGGTCTTTTAAGCATCATGGCATGGTCATTAACTATTGCAAAGTATTTGCCACCAACAGATCATCCAAACGCATAGCAAACTGTGTATGTCATGCCCACCATGATGAAATAGAAAGAACTGAATACGTAAATAATACCCATAAAAGCTGGCTAACCAGCTGACAAATTACCGATGGAATTTGGAGTAAATATAACCTCAATAATAAGTCTGATTTTACTTCTTTAACAACAAACAGTCAAGTATTTCCATGTTAGATACAAAATTTGTCTTTAAAATGATAGCACTGCTTACTGAGGCAGGTTTACTCAAAGCTATTGAAACTTATTATTTGAAAATAAATAAATGAAGAAAAGCAAATCTTATACTGGTAAAGACACTTTTTGCTGATTGGACACAAAATGCTGACCTGAACAAAATAACTACAAAAATCACAATAAGCCTTTTCAATAAGGACATAATAGAGAAAAAACTGGTTAGTGCAAGGAGTATTTAAAGTTAATTATTTCATAAATGGCCTTGAAAAGCCATGAAATCTTACAGCCCAAACATGAAAAAAAGTTGATAGTTCTCCCAAATTTGAGAATAAGCCTAAAAATTTATTTGACATTGCTAAAATGAATTGTGAGGCTAACAGTTTTCAGATCTGTTAACCAGAAAAAAAAAAGATTGCCAATAAAAAGATTGAATTACCTATTTAAAAAAATTAGAAAATCATTGTCATATGAGAAGATAATCAAATAGTACACAGAATATTTTCTACAAAAAAATTAGAATAAATACCTTATGAATGTATAAGAAGCAGTTAAAGCACTTAATCCATTTAAAAATGGATTTTAAAATATTTTTTTAGATATTTTAGCTTTTTCACATTTTTACTTTTCTCTGATTACCTATTCTAATTCTCATTTCTAAGCCTATATTTTTATTTTTAATGTTGTATTACTTTTGATAAGGACAGTCTCTAAAATTGCACAAATAGGTTTCACATGGCATAAAATCTAGATTCATACACAGAACCTTCTGGACTTGAAATTATAGAAGCTATATTTAATTCTCTGTTCAGCAACTTCCAAAAGTGATAACATTAAGTTGTAATAAGAATAACGCTATAACATTGTTGTAAAAATTAAATAAAATACTCATACTATAGTGTATTATAATGTATAAAGCTTTATAATGCAGAGATGCTATTTTTACTATTGTGCAATTGAATTCCTTTCTAAAATCAGGAAACTGCATCTATAGTAAGAGACAATCAGGGAATCTTGGCTTAAATCAGCTGATTTAACTAAAGCATATGGAAGAGCTTCCCAACAGTGTAAACTTCGAAATGTGGCCATGAATTAGTATAGGAAATTGTGAGGCTATTGTATAATCTCTGAAAATTAAATCTCTTTGAAGACTCAAATTGCTTAAATTCTTTATGATCTAAATGGATTTGAAGTCTCACTAGAAAAGATGACATTTTAGGGCTTTTATTTACTTTTTACTCTAAAAATAACACAGAGTAATGATGGGAAATTATAAAACAATAAAAAACAAAATCCCTATCATCTACAAGCCAGTGACTTTAACTTATATCTTAAGAAGACATATATATTAATAGCTCTTGAAATATAAATCAAATAACACCTCATGATGTCACACTGCAAAATACTAGTCCTATGAACTTTCTTATTATAGTCACTACCACTGCTGGTGTTAGTATCATGATTTCCCACATTTCACCTCCTTTGTGGCTTCTTTAGCCCAATTCTATTTTTTTACTTTAGTCTCCTCATCTGCTTTTCATCATCAACATGTTTTAGTTTCTGGCTTTGTGTCATTTGTCATGAAATTCCCGCCTTGATGTGTATTTACTAAGGGGAGAAAGATTTGATAGCTTCCACTAATAGATAATTAAGCTTTATATTCATACTTGTTGTCAAATTACCTGGTAACTGTTTTGTGTCATCTCATGTATGCATACTCACTTCCTAACTTAACTGTAAACTTATTTCATATTAGTGTATTTACATGTATTTCATATATAGTATACATATTTTACACGTGGTATAAGATGGCATTAGATTCAACTGCAGTTAATAATAGAATCCAAATTCACAATGGCCAGAACAAGACAGAAGTTTGTTTCTCACACATATGAATTCTGAGAAGAAAGGCCATGGTGCAGTGGCTCTACCCCACAAAATCCTTAGAGAGCCATCCCCTATGGTTACGGCATTAACAGTTCGACTGGGGCACTATTCATAGAAGTCATGTAGATTGTTGCTTACTGGAATTATGCAACAGTGCAGCCCTCTGGGGTTTCTCCAGCCAGTGTTCCAACATTCTTGGGGGTGGTCTCATGCTTATGGTCCAAGAGGGTCCACACATGTGCTTGAGATAGCAAAATGAGAAAAGAAAATAAGAGGACAGGGTGTATGTCCATTTATCTCTTCGCAAAATTTCCTAGAAAGTGCCATAGAACATGTTGCTTGCAGCCCATTACACAGTGTATTTGACATCCACATGCTCATATCCCCCTGGAAGAAGAGCCAGGAATTGCATTACTGTTCTGTCAAGCCATAAGTCAATACAGGAAGAAAGAAAGGAAAGAAAATAGGGAAATGAAAATGAAGTGAAGCTGCTATTGTGAGAAAGGCAACAAAGCAAACGAGATTTTAAAATTGGGGGAATATTTCTATTTTGCTTGGACTATGAATCAATTAAAGGAGGCTTATTGAAAATAAAAACTTTTGTGCAAAATAGATAATTATTCAATAAAATATATATTCACATATATTCATTAAAACATTTTAAAAGATATTCTAATTTTTTCAGTAATATAAAAGCACATTTACATACTAGGAGATGATTCTGAGGAATAATGCACATTTTTAAAATTTTCAAAACATCAATTACATTATATTGTGTCCTACATTTTTCATTGAAAAATAAAAAATTTTTCATTGAAACAATTCCCAAAAAATGCTGTAGAATCTCAGACTTTCCATCTTAACAGCTGGTGTGTCAAACCCTTCCTCCATCTTCCTCAGTAGAACTGGCATAAACATTACCCTATTGAAATGACACACCCAGAAGGACATAAAACAAGATGTGGTCAGAGCTGCCTGGAACTTAACCTTGAACTAGAGCACTAGAATATAAATGGTCTCTGCAAGTCTAAATTCTTCATGCGAAAAAGGGAATAAAGAATATGCATAAGATTTTTTTTTTTTTTTTTTTTTTGAGGTAGAAAGCATTCTTTCCTTTCCACTCTGATTCTCTCCTCAATTCTCTGAGAAAGGAGTTAAACCTAAAATGAGACCTAGAAAGGAATTTCAGTGACCCTTCTACCAGAAAGTGGCCCCATGTGCACCTGTGAAACACCTTTACTGGAACTGCAGACACAACTGGAATATGTTCTTTGCAACTTAGAACAGATGGAGCCAGTATAGGCAAAAAGTAATTTCTTATATAAGTCAATGAATTTAAACCTGTCTGATGTTGTCCAAGGGTAATTTGGAATGGATTCAGATCGTTCCAAACCACAGTATTTGGGTTTTAGCATGATCTTGTCTGGTAATGATTTAAATTTGATGACAAGCCAGAGTTCCAACATTTTTACCCGCTTTCCCAAAATTGATGTAGAGAGGTATGAATTTATCATGCACCAAAATCATTTTTATATTGCTATCCTACCATTTTACAGATAGATCATATTTTCAAGAAAAAGAAAAACTAATTTTCTGTTCATAGTTTCCACTTGTAAAACCCATAACAAATATTTAACTTTCTGATGGTTAACTCCATACAAGCTTGTTTCAGTTAGTAAAAAGAAATGTGACTCTATCTGTGGCTCACAAAAGACCCATGCGTGGCACAACACAATTTTGAAAAGAGACAGATGGAAAGAGTTTATTCTCAGTGTGAAAAGCCATAATTTATCTCTGGGTAAATAAATAAATTAAAGACCATTCACATTTGGATTTGACCAGAAACAAATGTGAAGAGCCCTCTCTAGTATACAATGGTAGTTTCCACATCGTTTTATGTAAATAAAACTTGAGCCAGCCATTGCCATTGGTGTTTGTTGAATAATCAACAGTGGAAAGGCTTGATTCCTTCTGCTAGGCATTGGGAGCCTGTGACAACATGCAAATATACTAGGTCAATGTGCCATGGCTCTGATAAAATAGTTAATATGACTTTCACATTGATAGGAATAGGAAATTACAGGCTTTTTATTCTGAATGGCATATTATATGAAAAAGGGAAGTATTGATTGGTGAATATGTCTTCTCAATTATGAGCAATTTTATTTTTCCAATCCCCTTATACATTTTTCACTTAACACACTTTCAATTCTCCCCAACATTATGGTCATTGCTGAATAAATGAGAGTGTGTGTCTTCTTTGAAGTATAATGTCCCAAACTGAGCGTCATGATTTAAGCGTGATCTGATTGTTGCAGAATAATGGGTCTAATACCAACCTACCAAACTTTGTAGAGAGTTTTTCTTTAAAATGAATGCAGGTGTCATGGTAACTATTTATAGAACATTAGCAATCATCATTATTATCATCATCTAAAGGGAAAAACACACAATTTTGCAAACTCACCAGTTCATGAGCCCCACCTGAGATAGGAATGATATCTCATTCAACTGCCTTCTTAGCATCTACATTCTACCTGGGAGATAGTCAATGCTCAATAAATGTTTGCTAATAAATTCTACTGCAGGGTAGTGCGTTTGGACCAGACATGTTATCAGAACTATCCAGAAAGGAATTGTATTACTCAGGGTAAGAGAGTGATCTGTGGAGAAACTGGCTTTCTGGAACAGTAGTGAGCAGAAGGCTGATAAATTATTTGAAAGACCTGCAGAGATTTTTCATCTTCTGAAGTGAGTATGTGGTCTTGTTCACACTGGTACAAGAATCAGGGCAACCCAGTTTGTAAACATTCCCTTAAATAGACCTGCCTAGATTTTTAGTGGAAGGCATTCCAACTGGTGAGTATGAACAGCTGAACACTGAGCACCTGAGACCTGACAGCTATAAGTCACAGTAACTGTTGTGTTAGTTAAAGGAAGCTCAGCTGAGATTTGTCTCATGAGTTCCCACCTCGTATGAACTTGCTACTACCAAAAAGAATTTACATTTTTACCCACATACTTTGTGTGTATGTGTGCATATGCATGCCTCTGTCTCTTTCTGATCACCTGGAACTCACCACAATTCTTCCAGCCATAAATTTTAAAACCTGCCACATTAGTAGGTATCAACATCCTCTGCAAATAAGTATAGGAGTCTTACATGAAGTTCAAAAACAAAAATTATAATATTTTAAGAAACATTTAATGAGACATAGACAGGAAAAAATGTTTAACTGTAAATAATGAGAACTAAAATGTACTCATCTGAGTCAAATAAGGAAATTGGGATTTGTAGCTGTGCTGACAAAACACTGTAAAAGGCCAAAATGTATTTTGGTATACATAAGGATAAAATTCTAATAATTTTCAAGATAGATCTATAGATAGGCACACAGACATTTGCATTCCAAAATATGATTAAGTGTACAGGGTTTCAGGACCACATATACAAGTAGAGGCTGGGGTTTTCATAAATGAGTGAGGATAAGAGCCAACACTAGAGATCTTGTACCAGGTAAGAAACCAGAACTTACAAGCCAGAGTCGACCCACAAGTCTAGGGCATGTCTCTTCTGTGAAATGGGAACTAGAGTAAATGAATTAGGAAAAAAAAAACCACAAAATCTGTACACTGGCATGGAGATTTAGTACAGATGTATGCCACATACTATGGGCAATGGGTTCAAAAACAAGATTACCCTGCACAGAAAGTGTAGAACCTAAGTACTCACTTACCCATAACATAAAGAAACCCAAGAAACCCCTTATAAGAAGAAAAACAAGATAACTGGTCAAGAATCTATTAAACCTGTATGGATATAACAGAAATAAATTTGGCTGGGGGCGGGAGAGGGGGATACTGCGTCTACAACTTAGGTCATGCACAGGACTCCCACAAGTTGGCAATTTTCACTGAAGAATATACAATTAAAATTTTTAAAACAAGAGAAATATACCAAGAGAGAATAAATACATTCAAAAACCAAGAAATCACACCCAAAATAGTAGGATAACTTTAAAATAAGTGTCAATAAAATGTTTAAATGAATAAACAAAGTAACAAAATTAGGAGAAAGACTGAGGACAAAGTTTATACATTGTTCAATTAAATGTATATGTAAATATAATATATATATTTTATACAATGTATAGTTATACTATCCATAATATATAATATTGTGTGTGCATATATGTGTATATTTAGACATATATATGTGTGTGTGTGTGTGTGTGTGTGTGTGTGTGTATATATATATATATATATATATATATAAAAATATATATATATAAAGATACTTAGACTGTTTAAACTTCCAAATCACAGGCATGAAGTAGAGGAGATCAATTCAGAGAAAGAGAGATTAAAAACAATAAAACAACAGTAGCAAATAAAAATCAGGAAAACCATAGGATAAGATAATAGAATTATAATCAAACACATTAGCAGTTACAATATATGAAAATCAATTAAACATTAAAGTCAAAATTCTGATACTGGATTACCTATATCATCACTATATTTACCAAAGACAAGTTTATAACACAATGAGACAGAAATGTTAACATAAAATGATGGGGAATAAGACCAAGCAAATATTTATCAAAACAATGCTTTGATAGAAATTAATAAAAAACAAAAAGTACAAATAGAGATAAAACATGATCTTATTCATTCATAAAGGAAACAATGATCTAAAAAGACATAACAATCATAAATATGAATATTTCTTAAAATAAAGCCTCAAACATCAAGGCCAAAACCTGACAAAAATAACAAGAAAAAATTGAAAAATCTATAACGCCTTGGATTTCCACATACTTCTTCTGAAAATATACAGAATATTGATAGGGATGTAGGCTTAAACAACACAATTAACATTCTTGATTTAGCAGATATATGTAGAACTATTACCTAACAAATGAGAAGATACATTTTAAAAAATATATACTAATTATTTTCAAAATTGATCCTGTAACAATCAATAATGGAAGCTTAATATTTTATCAGTGGGAAAAAAATGGAATCTTATAGAATCCTCAAAGGAAGCCACTGGGGAGTTTTAACTTAGAAGTGATATGATTTTCTTAAGTATCATCATGACTGCAGTATTGAAAGGAAGTTGTAGGACTGAAGAAGGAGTAAAGATGACACAGAAATCCCAGATTTCTTAATAAATGAATGGAAGGTTGAAGAATACAGAAACAAAATTAATGCAATGAAACAGTGGAAAAACTAATCATGAGTGAAATACTCACTTCATAGAAATGACATAGAAACATAGAAAAACAAGTGATATGTAGAACAAATGGTAGTTTTCTCTAGAGTTAATGCAAGAGAAAGGATATAACATGTAGATTTTCTGAACTACTTTCTAGTTTAGGGGAAAAAAAAGTTAAGGGCTGGAATAAAGCCAAGAAGCTACACCAGAGCGGCAGCCTACTGAGTCAATTGCCTGGTAGTTTCACCATTCTCTCATGGTCTTTGAAATTAATTATAATATTGGACTTGTTGGGGTCTTCCATATCACAATGACTTCAAAAGAAAAAAAATGACCCAGTGTTTACTTACTGACAATGGGTTAATTTATCAAAAAGGTCACTTAACAAGGTAATTTATCATCTTTTACCATAAATAATGCTGATAATTCTAAGTTATCCAAAGAAAACAGTAAAATCTTTCATCTTCTAGATAAAAACTTGAATGGATAAAACTATTAGGGAAAGGAGGGTCAGTAAGAGAGAAAATCCCTTTTGTTTAACTGCCGGACTTTACATGAAGGGTTAGAACAGAATTTTCTAAAGTTTGGCCACTTAAAGGACTTGGACCCATTTAATGACATTCTTTTTTTTTT
>NW_016107332.1:5337795-5347928 GCF_001604975.1 Cebus imitator
TCCTGAGTAGCTGGGATTACAGGCACACGCCACCATGCCCAGCTAATGTTTTGTAGTTTTAGTAGAGACAGGGTTTCACCGTCTTAACCAGGATGGTCTCGATCTCTTGACCTCATGATCCACCCGCCTCGGCCTCCCACAGTGCTGGGATTACAGGCGTGAGCCACCGCGCCCGCCCTGACATTCTTCTAATGTTGAAACTTCTTTCCCTTCCTCAAAAGAAGTGGTCACAATGGTAGAGTGTTAGCTAAGCTTAAAATCACTTAGATTTACAACACAATTTTTAAAATTATAAATCAATAAATAAAAAATTTTAAGTTGACAAATAACTATATATACATATGTGTGTGTGTGTGTGTGTGTGTGTGTGTGTGTGTGTGTGTGTGTGTGTGTGTGTTATTTAACCTCATTCTTTGTTTGCTCTTCTTTGTCATCCATAGAGGAATATACACACATACTTACACAACATATTTAAAATTGTTTTGATTCTAAAGCTATCTTTCCCATGATCTACATGAAGTTTCCCTGTTATCCATTAAAGTGAGTATTCTAACTTTTTTGTTATTTCACAACTTTTCTTGTGGAGACCGTAGAAAAAAATTTTAATTTCTTCCACTATGCAGTCATTTGATATAATTTAGAATTGTTGATTCTTCCTTCAACTATCCAATGTCACAGCATTATGATGGTAAAACAATACCAACAAATTAAAAATTATATATGCTCCTTAAATACTTATATTATAAACTATATCATAGGAAAAATGTGACCACTAAATTGTTTGTTGAATAACATGCCTATAAAAAAAATAATTCAGATTTAAGCCGATAGTTACAGCATGTAAAAGAAATATTTGCATGTCCTTTGAGATTATTCATTTCAACAAAGTCTGTCATGCCCGATAAGTACCAAATGACAGTGTGGGAACCTGTGAAACTGAAATTGGACTGTTAGAGAAATCTGTGCAGAAATAGGGAAAATCAGAACATGCAATGTACAACCTCCAGCTAAGTCACAAACTATCATTTTCATTGTCTGCCACCTGATAGCTTCTTTTCAGTTTATCTACTCCTAAACTGTGTTTAAGTATCTCAAACTTAAATAATGTTAAGGACAAATGTTAGTAACTGAAATATTCATTAAAAGCACTAAATTTATAAAAATGAAGCTCAAAATAACTTACACAATTTTAATACAAATCATTTAAAATTGAATTTTGCTTAGAGAAGAAGAGTTTTCTAAAAACTGTATTTACTTATGCTTTTTAATTTTTTTTTTTTTTGAGACAGTGTTCACTCTGTCGCCCAGGCTGGAGGGCAGTAGCATGATCTCGGTTCATTGCAACCTCTGTCTGACAGGTTCAAATGATTCTCATGCCTCAGCCTCCCGAGTAGCAGGGACTACAGCGGGACCACCACCATGCCTGGCTAATTTTTTCGTATTTTTTGTAGAGGCAGGGTTTCACCATGTTGGTCAGCCTAGTCTTGAACTCCTGACCTCAAATGGTCTGTCAGCTTCAGCCTCCCAAAGTGCTGGGATTACAGGTGTGAGCCACTACACCTGGCCAAAAACTGTATTTAATAAATATTTTACACTCTTTTATCTGTTCATATACCAAATCATGCCAGAATTATGTTCAAATGAATGTATTTATATTCATGTATTTATGGCTTTACCAGGTACAAAGCATTAGGTTAAGGCTGTGTAGCAATACAAGGATGAATAAAATTACCATTCCTTTCCTTAAAAACTTCATAACAAACAGGGATGCTGTACACACAAGTAAATATTGCAACATATAGACTGTTAAATCTGCCATAGGTGAGGTTGACATTAAGGTAATTTTTCATTCAGTCATTCAACAATAATAAAGGAATGCCTCCTAAGTCCCTGCCACTCTTCTGGTTATAATGGATAGAGAGAGCAAGGCTAACGATGAATAAATAAATAACTTCATGGGATTATTTCAAATAATAACAAGTACAATCAATAATTTCAAAAAGAGTGCTACTAAGATATAGAACTAGAGAGTAGCTTAGTGTTCTATTATGAGCTAAGGAACTGGTGGATAATTAAAAGCTGCCATCTGCTATGCGAACAGAAATTGTTTTGGTTTATATTTAATAGAGATCAGCCATTCAAAGCCTCTTTCTTCTACCTAATCACATTTATGGCACTGTTATAATATAAACTAAGATGGTTCTCTTAAAGTACATCATGCAATTATTTTACACCAAGGAGTTTAGCTTTAGTTATAATCATTTCTGCTTTTTTCTTTTCCTGATCTCTCCTAAAATATTGTTCAAGTATTTTCCCTAATATCTAGATTCGGTAGCTTCCTAGATTGTTACAGATTCTTATGATCTAGATTCACCAATATTCCTTGGTGCTAAAAAAGCTCCGTTTGCTTCTGACCAGATCATGTGCATATATCATGCTCATATTTAATGTATTTAAAATAAATGACCTCTAAGCAATGGAAGACTGTGCAGTTGAACATCTCCAAGGACATAGCTAAACACTAACTTCCTTGGCAGCAGTTCTGTACTCAGGCAGACATATCTATGAGCTTTGCAGAAAGGCTCTTGCCTCCTAGGACTCATGAAAAGGCAATTAAAATCATGGCTATTATTCCTGCACAAATATTTCACATATAGAAAAATGCTAGGGAAGCTTCTATTATTAGAAGTAATCGCACATTCTAGAAAAATTGCATTTACTACATACATTTTAACTCAACATATGTCCTTCTATTGCAATTCCAGACAAAACTTATATGGCATTTCAGGCTTTGTTCAATCATTCTTCCCACCAAGTTAATAAGGTAAATAGAAAAATAATTATTATTCAAACTCTCTCCAAAAGAGTAAACCAAAACTCAGGCAGGATAACACAAACAATCATGGATTAATTACTCTAAACCAGGTTTTAAATTCTTAGTCCAGTGTTACTTTCACTTTATTATAAAGTGAATGTGCAATGATAATTATTATAAATGTGCAATGATACATTTTGTATACTGAAAGAATAATTCCTTTCACTTACATGTCAACAGTACTTGTGCAGAAAATTTAGACTATCTTTCCATATAGAACTAAATGATAAATGCATAGCAGAGAGATTTTTTAAACAGTGAAAATAATAAAATTTTCAAACTCATAAACACTCTGTTTTCAAAGTAAAAAGTGACTTTCTTGCAGTATTAAAATGTTATAAGCCAAATTCTCTGCTTTCTAAGATTTTAGACAATCTTGCTTAATAGTCTTAAAACCTTTTTTACATATTACATAGCATTCGTATTTTTTTTCCTATAATACACCCACAATAATTCTAATAATTAGGAAAGCATTATCTCCATTTTACGGGTAAGTAACTTGGCCTAGAAAGATTAAGTGACTGGCACACAAGCCAGTATTTTGCATTTCATTGTAGTACATTTTTTGCCCTGCTATATTTTGCACAAGATGATATTTTCCAGTAGTGTTGAGACTAGTACCTCATCACACTTAATGTAGAAAATTTGATCTACGCTTTGGAAAAAAGAATAGAGAGTAGCTATTGACGAAGGGAAGAAATGCCAGAAAATTTCAAAAGTGAAATAAAATTCCTCAATTGTTGTACTCCCTTGATTATATGTCTTCATAGCAAATGCCTCGATAATGTCTAATATCAATCTCTATCACTGAAGTTACTGGCCTTGAAGAAGGGACTATTTCTTATTCACTTGTGTGTATCTCTAGGATTATATTAAATCTGGTAAATACAGGTACTCCATAAATTCTTGATGCTTAGTAAATTAACTATACTCCTTTTATTTTTAATATTTTTAGATAATAAAAGTTCTTTAGTTAAAGACATTAATCTGCCTGACCAAAGTAGCCAGGATAGTTAATGCAGCTGCCTAAGGTAGATATACTACATACTTTTCTTTATATTATTATTTATTATTTTTAAAGATGGGGGTCTATGTTGGCCAGGCTGGTCTGGAACTCCTGAACTCAAGTGATTATCCCACCTCAGCCTCTCAAAGTGCTAGAATCATAGGCATGAGCCATTGTTCCAAGCCTACCATATCACTTTTCTTAACCTTTATGTTTTCAAAATAATCTTTAAAAAGATTATTTTTGCAAGGTGTTTATGATTTTTAAATATGGTTTTTATTATTTAAGACTTCTAGTCACTAAAATATCCCAAAATTCCTGTACTCCATTGAGACCATACTGATTCTTTACAGAATAGAAAGTGTGCCTGTGATTGTATACGAGAAAAATAAGTGAAAACTGACCAACTATCCAGTTGGGATAGAGGAAGAAAGAGCATGTAGACATAGCTTTCGTAAAACTTTCCTTTCAGTTGCTGAGGTGTCAGATGCTTTTCCATTCATAATCACTGAGTGACTTTTCAACTTCAAATACCATAAAGATGGCCAGTGAAGAGGTCTAGATCTAATCATTTTCCCTCTAAGAACAGCTTTGTAAGATGAATGTGAAAGCAAAAGAAATTTGATCCTCCAGTGATCCCACTTGGATTTAAATTAAGATACACTATGTGTTAAAAGTCACTCTTAAAGCTTAAAGACAAATGCATCTGTGGCTTACTTCCCAGGGCTTTCGTCCTAATCTGCTATAGACAGTGGAGCCAATGTTGTAAGAACGGTGTGACAGTGACAATTTACCAATGACTGAGACAGGTTTTGAACAACTGCTGAAAGTCCAGGGCAGGATTTTCTCAGAAGGACAGTTGCATTGAAATATCTGAAACACAAACTTTCCCAATCTCATCCCCAGGTCCTGCAGTGACTGTGTGATCTGTATAGTTCTTTGAAGGATCTAGGAGGAGATGCTCATCAACTCATGGATGATCTAGTGAGGCAGTGAGTCCTGGAACAAGGACATTTTTAGCACACTAGCAGAACTCAGTGCACATCCATCAACATATCTGAGACAGATTGACAAGGACAGCCTTGTCCTCCTTAGGCAGTTATACAGTTTTATGAAATCCGTATGCAATCTTTATAGAAAATACACGTGATTTTGCTGAAAACCAGGATAATATTAGTCAAATAAGACCCTTCATCAGTTTCCATAGAATCCAGACTTAAAGGACTTGAAAAATAATAGCGCTACTGTTGACATGTGGTTGCCGTATGTTTTATACACTGTTTCTAACAATAATAATTGAATGTGAATTGCATTTTGATTTTTTAAAGAGAATAATATCTTCTAAGTTCAAGGTTGAAACAGAAAGATCTAAAACCCTGTACGAGGTATTGGCTCCAAAGATAATTGGGTGAAGAAAGAAGGCAGACCAAAGAAAATGTTTTGAATGATTTAATATACCAAAGCAAATAATAATGTAAATTACCTAATTCTAGAACTATTTCCTCTTGTATACATAAAAGTGGTAATCAAGATGATTATAAAAATTATTTAGAAAAAAGAATTTCCAAAGTGTTGAGATGATAATCCTAATTATGTCAGTTATCTCAAGGTGATGACAGACAAATTTATAAAGGAGTTAATAGGACATAAAATATGTCATAAATTAAACTTGTTTAGCTACCTTCTGCAATTTATATTATTTTTAGAGTCTAATATTTCAATGAAGCATAGTCCAAAAAACAGAGAGATACTGGGAAATTCCAGGCAGTAATTTGGAGTAAAGGATAGAGCAGCAAAGCACACAAAGAATCAACCAGCTATCCATCACCGTGTTTGACTAACCGCCTGCTTCTCTCTGCAAATGCTAATCTACTTGAGAACCACCCTTTCCCTCGGATGCTGGAAGCCAGTTAATGTATAGCTTTAATTTAGCGTTTCCACATGTTCCCAAGGTCTTGTGTTTCCTCTTTTGAATAGAAACCTAGATAGACACACTGGCAGACACACCCTTTCCACAGTGTTGGAATGAAATTTAGAGCAGTGGTTACCAGATGAAATTTAAGTTTCCTTCAGTGTTTGATGAAATGAGAAGAAAGGAAAAAGAAAAAAAGAACATAGTGAATTTTAACTAAAATAAAATGTATTCATTTTTTGCAATTTGTACTTTTTCACTTATAAAATATCCTTATAAAGGGTATTTTAAAAATGAAAAAGTACAAATTACAAAAAATAAAGGGTATTGTTTTTACAATAGATAATGGGGACTCCATAAAGGGGGTGGGATCATAGGGGCAAAGGTTTAATCTATTTTGTACTGTGTTCACTATTTGGGTGACAGGTTCAATGGAAGCCCAAACCTCACCATCACACAATATATCCATGTAACCATCCTGCAGATGTACCCCTGAAGCTAAAGATAATAAAATTAACATTAGAAGAAAGTGCTTTATACAAATTACAGAGGCTAAAGAAGGTAGCCATTTGATTATTTATCTTGACAAAATAAAAATTTTGAAGCTATGCTGCCTGTCTTTCCAGTTTTATTTTTACTGGTCTCAGAAAGCTAAAAGTCTTGAAACAAATGGCTTAAAGTTTCACATGTAAATAAACATGTTGCCGATGGAAAAGTATAGTTAATTCAGATTATTATTTTAGTAAATATAGAATTTTTTTTGTCATCTATATATCCTTCTAGCATTATATAAGCCCTAAAGTATGTTTTTTGGGAGTTTCTGACTTTGTGTATCCATATGTTTTTTTCTCTTTCTATTTCCATTTTTTCTCCCTGTGGCTCTTCATCTGCACATATTTTCATGAACTATCATTAAAACAACTCTGTCCAAACTTCTGAATCTGGGATTTTTCTTGCTCAGCATGGCTAAATGTAAATGACAAGAGGCAGCAAACATTTTAAATCAAATGCCCTCTAAATCAAGCTCTTGATCACTTACTACTCTGTAAATAGAGCTGGAGTCTGAGTTTGAACTGAGAGAACAAACTGCATTCAGGAGTGGGAAAAGAAGTTACCCCCACCATAAAGCAGGGGCTTCCAAGAGTCTGGCCCAATACCCACAGTAAGAAATTTATTTTACATTAGAGCTCAAAAGCACATTCACACAAATAGAACTAAACATCAGCAGCATAACAAACATCTTGTGAAACAATACTTAACCTTATTTAGTGCAATGCACTCTCACATTTTTTTCCATCATTTTTAAGTTGACCACAGTTACCATATTGATTTCATGACCCACTTATGTGTCATAGCTCACAGTTTGAAAAATATTGCCATAAAGCATACATCATAAGTGTGCTATTGAATTACATAGCAGTATGAAATTCAACAGATTTCTCTTAAATCAATATAAATCTTGGCCCTAAAAAATAATTTTCTAGTGTGTTTCTATTGAATTCCTAAAGAAAATAAGATAGTTTTATGTCACCTTTCTTGATGTCCCTTTCATCTGATCTGATTGGCTCTATCTCAACCTTCCTTATTTTCTAGATAACATCTTCTAAAGTAGAAGAAGAAGAGAGAAAAGATAAATAAAAGCTTCCTTTTTTAAAAGTAAACTTTAAAAAATCTAGTAAAATCTAGTAAAGGAAAAAGGTTTTTTATTCTCTAATAGTTCATAGTACATATCTAGGCAATAAAATTATATATTATTATTTTTATAGTGGAATGGATGCCAACTTAAAATAAAATTCCAAGAACTATTTTCTACAGGCCTTCTATCCATCATTACAAGTGAAAAATCAATATCCCCAAAATTAAAGGTTAATTTAGATTATGTAACATTTTATTAAACTCCCAGGACTATAAAAACTACTGATTTCAGTTGAACATAAGCAATAGTGTTTGAAGGAATGAGAGGGTTTTATTTATATATTAAACAGCTCTAATTAAATAGAGACTAACAGATAATAGCTTCTATTTATTATTTGCAAACAGTACTTGGGCAAAACAGTTAAATCAACAGCTAAAGAGTTTAAATGGACCTTGAGTCAAAAGAAAACATTGAAAAAGTACATTCAGAATTTGCTACTTCTAAATCTCAAGGACTTCTCAATTGTATTAAGCACATAATGAATCATCACTAAATCTTAATTTTCAAAACGAGCAAGAGGAAACTGTTAGCCAATCTTAAGCAGGTGAAAGGATTAAACTATTTCATAAATTACAACATGTAATATTTAACCTTCTTAGTCTGGATCAGCGTTCTCTGGCCTGGAGAGTAAACCCACGCCTCTCCTACCATACAACACAATAAATTGGTGTGTGACACCCCCCCCCCAAAATTATAAAGAGCCTATTTCTATTTCTTGCTAACTTTTAATTATATACAATATCTGAATATAGTTCATAAATGAATAAAGTACCTATAATAAAAGAGTATCATGAAAATATTTTACTTACAATTGCATATAACAAAAATAATTGAAAGACATTGGTCTAAATTACTCTGGTTTGATCTTGAAGTATAATCAACTGCAATAGTCCAAATAATTTTGATATAAGCTATAATGATAGATCAATTGAAAATGGTTGGTTTCTCTCACATCCGATTGTAATCTCTAAAATGGTTCCACACTAGAAAGAAGCAGAGCACCTTGAAGAAAGAGCTGATTCTAGCTGTGAGTTGGAAAATGTATAGGATGAGCCTGGTACAGATCAGCAAAGTATCAAAAACAATTTAGGACATGTCCAAAGAACTCAGGTGACAAAAAGAGGATCCCATTGGCAAAAATGGGACAATATGAGTAACCATAATTATAGTAACTGCAATAGATCACCTGTTTAAATTCACATGCATTGGTTGCTTTTGGAGAATGCTAGGGAACTCATTTTGAAAACCGCTAAATTTTTTAAATCAAGCATTTATCTATATTTTTTTAAAGTAAAAATACTTAAGGTAGATGTAGGGAAAATAAAGAATAGATGGCATTTTGTGCTTGAAGTAAAAAAAAAAAAAGGCATTTTATTTCTCCTAAGTGATGGTGTTACTTCCACTCTTGTTCTCAGTATGAAAATACTCGACAAAAAGTAATATGGCATTATTTTTCTCAAGGAGTTTAGTTTCATGCCCTGACTGGCGGATTTTGTAAAGAAAAATGATGTGTCACCTAATTTGAAACCTTTTGGAATCCATAGTTCAAATCAATCCTTTATAGATGGTTAAAGTGAAGAACTTTTAATAAAAATTGTCTTTCTTTTCAGTGGTTAATCCTTAAGACCTGAAAAATCCTTCTGAGCTGATAATGTGTTCTTTTTTCATCCTTCCAGTAGACATGAAGCCAAATAAAATATCCCATCCTACAGTTCCTTTCAAATGAGGCTGAAGATGTGCTGGCCTTACTTTCTGAGCTGGCTAAAATCCCTATAGCCATTTGCTTATCTCAGGGGGACTGGATAGCTCCTTTAAATTATATTTTATACAGTATGCCCTTGTGTTTTAAAAACTATCTGAGCAACAGTAAAGTCTCATTCCTTAAGGTAGGACAGCAAGGAAAAGGCTGGTGTGCTTACCAACGCTCTCCATGCATGAATATATCTCCCTGCCACTGTCAGTGAGCCTTTCAAGGTGAGGACAAGATGCTTTAGCCATAGAATTACAGAATCAGGGGCATGAGCTAAAACAGAAGATATCACTGTAAAATTTTTTAAAAAGTCACTCTCTTCATTCTCATTTCCCATAATGGGCATTCTATACACCAATGAGAGAGAAATATTCTCAGCTACTTACAATTAGATGACCTAATTTCAGTCTCAATTATTCTAGTTAGTAGTTGCAAATGACTGAAAATCTCTGAGGCTAAACTTTATTATCTGTACGCAGGGAATAAAAATAATAAGCCTTACTGAACTGCAAGATCAGAAATGAAAAAATAAATGTAACATTGCTTGAAAAATTAATATGTAATATCAACTGTCAACATAATCATAAAAATGTCATTTGGAAGATGAAAAAATACCAGCTTTTACATATTCCACAATATCTATATATTAAGCACCTTACATATATTACCACATATAAAACTATGAGGTATTCATTCAGCTTACTAATCAGGAAACTGAGGCTCAAAGAAGCTAAGTAGCGTGCCGAAAGGCGTGTATAGAGCAATCAATTAGCCCAAGGTTAAATGTGAATCTATGTCTGTCAGACTCTTGGACCAGGTTATTAACTCGTTTTTTCCCACTTCTACACACAGCCAGAGGGGAAGAAAATCAGGGAGGGGAGGGAGAGAGGGAGA
>NW_016107332.1:5348138-5384643 GCF_001604975.1 Cebus imitator
GGGGGGAGAGGGAAGAGAAGGGGGAAGGGGAGGGGGAGAGGGAGAGGGAAGACAGAGAGGTTATTTAAAAAATACAATTACATTCTAAAAAACTATAAGTAACAAATGTGCTGAGACAAATGATAAATCAATACTTGAAAAAAGTTCATGTAAATAAGGCTGACTTCATGAAGTATTGCTTAATTTTGCTAAGCAAATAACTTCAGTATAAATGCAGTAAATTGAACTGTGTCTTTTATATGTGATTCCTTAATAATCTCTTTTACTGGATCAAGATCTACTAAAGATATTATTTTCTTGCCTGCTCTGCAGGGATTATTTCAAGTGCTCTAAAATCCTTATATCCCTGAAAGCCTTTTTGATACAGACACAGTTAAATCCTCTTACAGTCAACCTGAATTTAGAATAACGATTTTTAGAGTTTCTCCAAAAACACCACAGGAGGTTTCTAATGCTTACGCACCAGCACTACCCCCATCATCAAGGTACAGAGCTGTCTGGCTGCACATGCATACAACTGAAAGAGAAGCCTTTGCTCTTCCAGCTCTTTGCTTCCTCTTTCCGCAGGGCTCTTTCACTGCCCTCCTCTCTTCTGTTTCTTTTTGCACCCTCTCCTTCTTCAAGTCATTAAATTCTTTGTGATGCTTATTTCATGTCAGATTTTAGCCCAACTTCTGTTTCTGCTTTCTGCAAAACAGAAGTTTTTAACAAAGCAGAGTCCTCCTAACATCCATTCACTCTTAAACACATGATCCACATCAAACAAACTGTGAAAAAGTACAGAATTGGGACACTATCCTGTGAATTCATCTTAAGGCTTGACATCCTTGAAACAAAAATATGTGTTAGTGTTTTTTGTGGGTTCCCCTCTTCCTCCTCTGGTTCATCAGAGTGCTACCCTCCAAGATAAAAGAAGAGAAAAAGATTTGCTTTCTTTGGAGGAGAAGTTTGATACCAGGGATGTAGCACCTAGAGTACTCTATCCAGACTCCACAGATGAGCTCTGGGGCCATATAATGTGTGCGTAATATTGTTAGGAAGCTCTCCTATCCTTCATTTCTCTGACTTGATAGGCTTGTCCCCAGTTGACTGTTGGGGAGCATTCAGCTGAAAATGCCTGAGTCCACAGCATCAGTGGATTCACTGCATTGAAAGATGAGCAAAAACGAGTCCATTTTTTCATGTCCAACTGAAATTCCAATTATGAAGCCTTTAATCATTCAAATCCATAGCAATCCCATGGTGCTTATTGTCAATATAATTCATAGACAACCTGGAAATATTTTTAGAATTTGTATTTAACACTGTCTTGATTATGGAGCAATTTCACTCTCTTGAATATCTTAATATCTACTAATGATATCATAAATCCATAATAATGCCTACTAGGATGACCCTGGCCACCAAGACAAGACAGTTTTTATCTTAAAAATAAATTAGAAAAATAAGGTGTATTTCAGAAAGAGTTCCTTTAAAATATTTGAAAATTGAAGTTCTTCATAAATTATAGATAACGGACACTTCCTGACGACCTCAAGGATGCTGCTACTAACTGTAATAGTAATAGCAGGGAACATGTGTTGGTGTTTTCTCCTTGCCAGGCAGTAGGCTAAGTCCTTCATACCTGGCCTTCCCAACACTCAGTAATAAATGCACTTTTCTAATTTACATACAATGGATGAGAAAACTGAAGCAGTGAAGTAAATTTCTAAAACTTTCAAGTAAGTAGTAAAGATTTGGAATTCAGGAAGTTTGACTAGAGAACACCTGGTCTCGAATTTTTGACTAAAATAAACAACTTTGATTTCATAATAAGACAATAGAACTATGGAGTTATGTAAGAAATAATGCACTCTGTCCCATTGACACATTGTTGTATTCCAAAGAAAACTTACATTTAAAAATTGCCTTGTAAAGATACATAAACATATCATGGCGAAATGTGAATTTAAGAGTTTCGGATTAGTAAGAACCATGTTATTTTTCCTGTGAGATATAAGTAATAGATAAATCTGAAAGGCTACTAGTGAATTATACTATTACAATTCAAAAATATAATACATATTTTCATTGAAATTGATAAAGCAAGCATACACACGATGGACTGTATCCTCCATGGCTCATAAAATCTCTAGGCCCAAGGAATGAAAGGACTGAGCAGTTTTGGAAACCCAGAGACAGAGCTGGGCCTGACAAAGTACCTGAAAAACACAGGGAAGATGTGAAGGGAATGGGCAGCATGATCTCACTTTCTTGTCCTCCGGTCTCTTGCCTGTGATTCAACCAGCAGCCAGAGGCAAGGAAACCCATTTTTGTTTTATTTTTATTTTTTTGAGACACATTCTTGCTCTGTCACCCATGCTGGAGTGCAGTGGTACAATCTTAGCTCACTGCAACCTCCAACTCCTGGGCTCAAGCCATTCTCGGTCATCCTCCCAAAGTGTTGGGATTACAAATGTAAGCCACCACGCTCTGCCAGAACCCATTAACACAGTCCATTCCTTGTCAGCAACGTAGGTGGAAAGCAGGGAGGAGAGCTTCAGGGTGGACCTGAGAAACCAACAGAAGACAGGTATCCAGAAGTGTCATCTATGTGTGTCTTCTAGTTTTCTAGAACCTCCTTCTTCTTAGAGTTCAAAGTATGTAGTTTGTACCATTCTGGAAATTTTCCTTATGTATTAAAAATCCAGAATCTAAGGCAAAATCATTAAAACATATATAATAAAATCATTTTGCCTTAAGAGGCAATTTTATCTTTGCTTCTTTTACTCATTACTTCCTCATACTTATACTGAGTGATTCATATCTGCTAGATATAGTGCTGGGCATCAGAAATGACAAGACTAAAAAAAATAGTCTGTTTTCATGAACTCTCATACTCAATTGGAGACAATAACACAGACTAGATAAGTGAGTTCCACTGGGTTGAAGGCCCATTGCTTGACTTCTTGCATGACTTCTTGTATTTTATCCTTATTCCTGTTAGTTTTGAATATTATAAACAATAGGCACAGTGCTTAGATAGTGGCATTTATTTTAAGTAACAATGTTTACTTGTTCTATAGAGCCATAATATGAAAACTTGGTGCTTAGAATTCCAAAGCCTGAGCTAGTAGTGGTATTCTCACCTCTTTGACACCTTTATCAAGATGATTTTGCAGCAGGGTTTTACTGTTCTTTCCCTCAATTTGTATTTCTAGAGTCCCCATAGGATATCCTCATCTTTGTAAATCTTGATTGAATGTAGCATGGGAAATGTAGAATGGCTATATACTAGGAACGTTGCTTTTTATATATATATAATACAGAATGATTAGTCTTGGGATTTTGGTTTAGGCTCCTGAGATTTACTGTCTTAAATCATCTCTGTTTTCCTGGACCAGAGGTAAATGAACCAACTTACAGAAGTATGGGTTTAAATGAAAAGCAATAAACAAATCCTCAACTACCTGCCTCAGGGGAGACGGGGTGCAGAGGGATTAGATCTCCTTAGCCTACCTAAGTCAATTTAGTCATTGTTATTAATGATCTTTGGAAAAGAATTTCCTAGTCATGGAGCTAATGCTATTTTACAACTCAAGCATCCTATGTGTGATAAAGGTAAATCAAGCCCAGGTCAGAGTTGCTGGGTAAATGATTGGTTGAGACATTCAGAGAAAACATTAAAACTACTTTTCTTTCCAGCGAACGTGCAATGATAAGAGAAATTGTCCTAAGTTTGTATGAATCTGAGTCCTCATCCAACTCTTTCACTTTATGCTTCAGGCAAGTTTGTTCACCTCTCTTAACCTCAGATCCCTATTTTGTACAGAAGAGATGTAATGTCTACATACTTAGGGTTCTAATGTGATTTAAGTGACATTATGTTTGCAAATAATGCATTATGTGCATTATACAAGGTAATTTCTCTATATTGTTTTGATTGTTATTTCATGACACCTTTTTAAAAAAGAGATTACATCAGCAACAAAGGCACCTACAGTAAGATAATCACAACACAGCCCAGTGTGCTGAGGAGGGAAGCAAATAGTGCATAAGATTTTCTCACAGTTTATGAGAAGTCAGATTGTAACTTGTTTCCACTTCTCTAAGGTATAAAATTTAAACAAGTAGATCCTGAGGGATAATGAATGACCAGTGGCCTGCTGAAGCCTACCCTACCATCTCATTGCAGAAATTTCTCATTTACAGACAGTGAAGATTAGGCAAAAGAAAGTCAGAACCAGAGATTCCAACTAGTACAGTAGTCCAGCCGTATCCCATCCCCCTCACACATCTGATCATACACTTACCTTACGTGGGGTCAAAGTACTCTCTTGAGGTAGACTACAGACTTTTCATATTTTTAGTTCCTAGTCAGTAAAGCACATTTGGGTAGGTACAGTTCTACAAGAACCTTTATTAATTTTTAAAGTATACTTATTGAAATCAGAGCCCTTATACAGTACTGGCAGGAATTTAAAATGGTACAGTCACTGTAACAAACAATGTGGCCATCCTCAGAAAGCTCAATGTAGTGTTACCATGCAACTCCACAATTCCACTCCCGGGTGTATGACCAAAACAATTTAAAACAGATGCTCAACATGTGAGTATTCATAGCAGCACTATTCACAGTAGCCAAAAAGTAGAAATGGCCCAAGTATCCATTAAGAAATAAACTGTGGATTATATAGGCAATGGAGTATTATTCAGCCATAGGAAAGAACAAATTACTGGTGCACACTGCAACATCAATGAACTTCCACAAAAAACTTCATTTGCAGTACTAAAAGCTTTTGCTCTCACAAAAATCTTGATTAATGATAGTATTTTTAAGTGGAAGAATTATTGAATATGTGTTTTATAATTAAGTTTAATAGATATTTTAGAGACAATCACAGCAAAAGGATTATCTCCTATATATAAGTTGATCCAAAAGGAAAGGCATATACCAAAGTACATAGGCTACATTTATTAAATATTATGCTTATTTTTGTAACCCCTTTATATAAGCTACAGTATGAAAAAGTCATGTATATATAATTATTAAATATTATTAATCCATATTATGAATAATATGGGCAATATTATAAATAATTATATACAATTTAGAAAAATTGTTTTGCTAGGAAATTTCTCTTTCCTAAATCAGTTATTCTTATAAACTATGTGGAAGATGTTAACTTTTTATATTTTTAAACACGATTCAAAACCTGATGAAATTCATCATTAGAAACTTTTAAAGAAGTTAGAAATTCCTACTTCCAAACTGAAAAAAAAAAATGTGTAACTCTGAAGGTTTTTATAGATGATAAACATATTTTAACACTAAAAATCACATAATGATTAGAAATTTTCTGATTCAAATTTTCAAAATACTTTCTCCAAAATTACAAGTTTATGTTGAACAGCACTTAATCTCTCAAGCACTGTTTCAATCATTAACTTTAACTTATATAACATTTTAATAACACCTATTTGGTAGCATAGTACAATCACCCACTTGATATCACAGAAACAGTCAAGAAAAATAGATCACTTTTATTTTCATTTTAAGAAAGAACGTGTGTAACTCATCTTTGACAGTTCACAAGATAACCCATAAATCTCACAAAAGATTTTTATGGCCGTTACACATAGTACTAAAGATACCACTATTTAAAAATCTTGGTTTTATTATAAAAAAAAATCAGTAACACCTTGTAACCCATAAACTGCAATGCCTCACAATAAGCTGAGAGCAAATCAGCGTATGAATGAGTGTGCTACTGTCAAACACTCCCTCCCTTCCTTGAAAACACCCATGCAGTGTATGTGAAAATCAAACACAAGCAGAGTCAAAGTGTCAGAAAATATACGAAATATTGTTAACTTTAATTCTTTCCCATTTTAGATGAAAACTGAAATAAATGGAATTTGTAATCTTAATCTCTACAAGCCTCATGAGTTATCGGCTAATGATACTTGGGGTTGCTTATCCACTTTGAAGACCACTGGTCCACTGGACTAGCTGAAAGGGGAGGAATTTGTAGCTTAGGTTTACCTGTCACACAGTTTTAAGTACAAACTGGTTCAACCAAACAAATGATTTTGATATAGTTGTTTTTCTGAGTAAAATGTATACCCTTAAGCTATTGCCCAAAAGATGAAATAGTTGACAAAAATTTTATATCAATTAAGGAGCTCTAGGGATAGTTTTCTTTGGAGTTTTTCTTTCTTTCATTTTTTTGAGACAGGGTCTCACTCTGTCATCCAGGCTGGAGTGCAGTGGTGTAATCTCAGCTCACCACAATCACCAATCCCAGGATCAAGTGATGATCCCAGTAGCTGGGATTATAGATACATACCACCACACTCAGCTAATTTTTGTATTTTTTGTAGAGATGAGGTTTCGCCATGTTTGACAGGCTTGTCTCAAACTCCCTGGCTCAGGAAATCCTCCTGTCTCAACTTCCCAAAGTGCTGAGATTATAGGCGTGAGCCACCATGCCTGGCCAGGAATAGTTTTTATGTTAAATTTTGGGTTCATTTTTAATAAAAAATATTTATTAAACAGTACAGTAATGAAAAGCATCATAAAGTAGAACAGTTTTTGTAAATAGCTTATAAACCAAAAAATGAAAAAAAATTCCAACTGCCCAAGCATCTTCCTGAACATTTTTTTCTAAAAGCATATTTATTATAATCTGATATTTTGTGCTTTCTGAAATTTTATTCAAATGCATTAGGTATTAAAAACAAAAATACATGTAGTTGCATATATTGTAATTTTTAAAAAAAATTATATTTAAAACCTCAGTCTGAAATCATTTCCTTTTTTGCACTGACTGTTACACCTGTAGGTTACCCACTCATCTAAAGCTCTCAGACTAGGACAATCCATCCAGAGGAAACCCAGACCTTTATGAGGCTTCTCGGTCACCAAGATTGTCACTAGTCATGCCCACTGTGATGCCCAGGCTGGAGTGCGTGGTGTGATCGCAGCTCATTGCAGCCTTGACTCCTGCAATGTCAAGCAATCCTCTCACCTCAGCCTCCCAAGTACTATAGGTGCATGCCAACAGGCCCAGCTAATTTTTTTTTTTTTTTTTTTTTTTTTTTTGCAGAGATAGGGTTATGTTGCCCAGGCTGGTCTCAAACTCCCCATCTCAAGCAATGTACCTGCTGCAGTCTTCCAAAGTGTTGGGATTGCAGGAGTGAACCACTGCACCCTGCCTCTCTTGCTCTTTTCTACTTGTAGTATCTCCATTGGATAAGTAAGTATACTATCTATGCTCATATAGGATGCTATATCCACATTCTACAGATTTCAAGGATTCTGGCAATAATAATTTACAAAGAGAAATACTAAATCAGTCTCTTCAAATTGACAATGGTCCCAGAAATCTGCTACCACCAGAAATATGAAGTTAGTCCTAAGTAGATACAAACATTAACTCAGTTATTCCTTTTACTAATAATTATCCTATGCCTCTGCTTATACAAACATTAATTCAGTTACTCCTTTTATTAATAATTATCCTAAGCCTCTGCTACTTTTTGTTCAAATTTCTCTCTGATTGAGGACTCTACATATTAATCTCACTGTCTCCTGCTGTCACTTAAAATGAAGTGCTTCCTTTGAATAATGACATTTAACTCCTTCACCTAAGAACTAATGGACTAATAAATTTATAAATTTCTCCACTACAAGAAAATGGATGGTTTTAATGCACTGTAGTTCAGTTGATCTAGACCTACCCAAATCTGACAGTGTTAGTGACATAACTGTGGACTCACATAATCCCATGTCACAAAGGCAAATGGCTCTTCATGTCCTCTGATCCTGATGGTTTCTTGGTCATGTATCTTATCATGGAATGTGTGAAGATGTGGAAGTAAAAAAAATAGCATAACCACCAGTAGGTTTAGATTTTCAAGTTCTTCCCCCTCTCCTTTGCATATTTGAAGAAGTCACTCCATTCCCCTGACTCTTGCTTTAATTTTCTCCATAGCATTTATCACCATTGGGCATGATTATTATTTATTTATATTTATTCATATAAATTTCAGGAGGGCAGAGATTTTTTCTTTACATTTGCTATTGTATTCAAGTGCCTAAAATAGTTCCTAGCATGTGGGCAATATTCAACTAATTTTCATTGCATGAATTAACAGTTTAACCCTGGAAATTAAACTATTTTTCTTCACTCTGATATAGCCTATTATTTTTAATATTAATGCATACTTTTTCTTGTTTCTTTCATTTTCTTGTTTCTTATTTTTCTAATTATTTTTATTGAAAAATCTACTCATTCACAAAAGATCTGATGAATTGCTACATTTCTATTTCTTTAATATAAGTTGGTTCTATATTATTATTATTGTTATTATTGAGATGGAGTTTCTCTCTTGTTGCCCAGCCTGGAGTGCAGAGGCACTATCTTGGCTCACCACAACCTCCACCTCCCGGGTTCAAGTGATTCTCCTGCCTCAGCCTCCCGAGTAGCTGGAATTACAGGCATGTGCTACCACACCCTGCTAATTTTGTATTTTTAGTGGAGACCAGGTTTTCCTATGTTGGTCAGGCTGGTCTAAAACTCCCAACCTCAGGTGATCTGCCCACCTCAACCTCCCAAAGTGCTGGGATTACAGGCATGAGCCACTGCTTCCAGCCACAGTTCTATATTATTTTTAAACATAATTTTTTTTTTTTTTTTGAGACTGAGCTTTGCTTGTTACCCATACTGGAGTGCAATGGCGTGATCTCGGCTCACCGCAACCTCCGCCTCCTGGGCTCAAGCAATTCTCCTGCCTCAGCCTCCTGAGTAGCAGGAACTACAGGCATGTGCCACCATACCCAGCTAGTTTTTGTATTTTTAGTAGAGACGGGGTTTCACCATGTTGACTAGGATGCTCTCGATCTCTTGACCTCATGGTCCACCTGCCTTGGCCTCCCAGTGCTGGGATTATAGGCATGAGCCACTGTGCCTGGCCCATAATATAATTTTTAATGCTTTTAGACATAAGACTGAAATTCAGACTGTCTTTATTGAAATATATAAAAAACCAACTCTACTGTCCAGCCCAGCCTCATAAAGCTATTTTCAGCCATTCTGTCTTTCAGGTTTCTGAAGATTTAGCATGATAAATTTAAATGCCAGGAAATCTGATTGTTATTCTAGCTCCACCCATCAGTTGTTAACATCCCTAATGTTTATTTCTAATACAAAAATAAATAGGCAAGCGAATAAAAATTTTGTTTTTTCTAATGTGGTCTATCTTAGATTATTTTAAGGTAGAATCACAGATTGTGATATTATCTTAAAATTGATTCATGATAAAGGACTAAATTGGTAAACAGCTCAGACTTCAAAATCATATTATCTAGGCTGGAAACTTGATTCACCTCATTACTATACAGGAGACCTTAGGAAACTTACTTTATTACTCTAAGATTCAATTTCCTCATTTATGAAATACTGACATGGTTGCATCTATCTCATGAAAATTTTGTGAAAAGTAAACGAAAGATACCCTTTTAAATGTTTAGCACACAGTGATTGTTCAAAACATGTTAGATGTAACCTGTATCATCCCCCTAAATGGATGGAAGTCCTTGCTGCTTGAATCCTGTTTGTGTGTGTGTGTGTGTGTGTGTGTGTGTGTGTATCAAAATATTTTCACATGTATCTAAAGACCAAAGTCATTTGTGTATTTAGTTTTCCTATATTTCCGTCACATAGGAAGTTTTGCCTATCCTCATCTTTTCTGAGGTCGCCAGAACTGTGTCTTGAACATGGCAAAAACTTAGTATGTATTTTTCAATTGAATTAAACTAAAACAGACACACCTATAGATTACTTTAAAATAAAAGTAATAATCTCACTTGTCTCTTGTAAATAAAATCATATGAAAGGTTTTTGAAGTACAATTTTTATAAAACATGAATGATAAATTTGTTCAACAACTATGAATTGTTCCTATATTCATCACTTAAAAAGTAGGTGTCAGTTGGGTGTTGCTGGGAAGCCAGTCATTGTGGGTTTGCTGCTTCAAATGTGTTGCATTTAAGCTCCATGGAAGAGTGAGCTAGAATCAGAGACTTCAGCCTCAGTCATGCACTTCCTAATTTAATAAACAGTATTTCAGAACAAAAGACTTCCCAAAGAATTGAAACATCAGAACTAAGGTCATAATGAACCATTACAGCTACCTAATTTTCTCTGGTATTCAAGTACTACTTTTTGCATTGGTCTAACCGGTAACAACCACTCATATTTCACAGGAACAACTGGAACTCAAAGAGAATAAAAATTAAATCTAAGGGGATTCAAAAAGCAGAAAAAATTTCAATGTTTAGTTTTTAGTCCCTCTAGTTTAGACTATCTCCTAATAATTGTAATGTCTAAACTAGCAACATATAATGTAGCTAACTGGATTTTAATCTAATTATAATAATATAAATGTATACTTTTTCTATATGTATGTATACAGTTTTGCATAAACTATACATATGCATTTATGTATAATAATGTAAATGTATACTTTTTTATTAGATGTTTCTATCCAAAGACAAAAAGATATTATAAGGAATACAAAAATTTACTCAATATTATGACTAAACTGCTACAGTTATCAACAAAGCTTCCCAGACAGAAATGAAATTGATGTTTTCCCAATTAAATTATAAAGCTGACCCATATGCATGATATATTTATGACTGAAAATGTCAACCTTCTGGATATCACCTGGAAGTCTTATTCTGCTAAAAACAGAGAGCACCTGATAAATCCTTGCCTTGCCTTACTTGGCTTTGACTTGCTGATAATTTCATACCCCAAAAGGCTAAGGAGGCAAGAGTGGAGAAATGGCATTTTGAACTTAGTTTTACTAAATCCATGTATGTCAAGGGTGATGTTCATACTATTTCATAAGCAGTACTGAACAGGCACCAGCCAGTCAGGTTCCTGTGGCCTTCTATGCTCCCGCAGTGACTTGTTAGCTGTTGGCATGTGAGAATCCTAGGCCTGGAGAGAGCTCCAAGTTCCAGTGAACTAGGGGCACAGTTGGGTGTCTCTGGGAAGCAGGACTTATCAACCAGTATTTCAATACTATAACAACACTATGCCCATATTCTTGTGTATCTGCTGCATATAAACTTTGAAAATTCTCCTCCCCACTCTCTTGAATCCCTTAGATTCATCTACGCTGAGCCTCACTGCCATCTAACCTAAGCAGCCTAACTTAAACCATGAGTCTCATGGCTTCTATCACCCCAAAAGCATTTAAACTCTTACCTAGTCTCTCAAATCATTTTCTAGTCTGTCTTGGCTTCTTCTGGCAGATTAAACTTTTGTTCATAACACTTTACTATTTCTCCAAACATTATCATCATCAACACAAAACCCAACACTCTTAGCCTAAACATTAGGACATACTCTTCACCTGATCCCAACATATCTTCTCACAATTGTTACTTTTTTCTATTAACTCTACAGTCTAGGCAAAATGAACAAGTTTTTTTTTTTTTTGTCATATGTTCTCTGAATATAGGACAAAATTTCATGCTCCTATTATGATCTTATTCTGCTGCTTTGATTGGAATGCAATTTCTTTCATCTGTATCTACACGCTTCACAGATCACCTCAAACATGATCTTCATCACAGTCATCAGTAATCTGTATACTTAACACAGCTTTAGCAATGCTTCATATACATTAATAATTAAAAGAATTATCTTGTTATATGTTATCATATTTATTTATGCATATATCTAATCCTCCTTTGTAGACTGCAATTTTCTGGTTAGAATCCATATTTGATTCATTTTCATGTTCTGATAGATCCTAGTTCATGCTATACACACAGCAGTCACCCAGTAGATATTTGGTGAATGAAGAAATGGGTATAACAAAGAACAAGAGAATAAAATGAAATTGACAAAAATGTTGGCAAAGAGGGATTCTCATCTCAGAACTCATCTGACTAAAAAGGAAAGAAAAAAAAGAGGAAAGTTGGGTATAGTTAAAAAAAAAAGTACCTGTCCTCTGAAATAGCATATTCTTAAGTTGACTAACAGGTAGATAACACCAGAAATTCTTAAACAGTAAGTGGTTAAGATAGTTAAGTCTATAAAAGATAAACATGGCCATAAAAGTAAACTGATACTAAACCAGAGAAAAGCTAATGGAATTGATCCGCATGCACAGGAATTATTGTGAACACAAATTGGAAGGGAACTCTCATAATGCAACACACTTGAATACCAAAGAGCAGTGTAGGAAAAACTCAAATAGAACTGAGGCTTTTGAAAAATAAAAAGGAAAAACATATGCTTGTGGAATTGGGAGTAGGGTATGTTTTTTGTTTTTGCTAGCTTATTTGTTTGATTGGTTGATTTGTTATATATATATGTGTGTGTATATATACATATATATGTATATATGTATATATGTGTGTATATATATACACGTGTATATGTATACATACACATATGTATGTATACATACACATATGTATACATATACACGTGTATATATATACATGCATATATGTATACACGTGTGTATATATATGTGTGTGTGTGTATATATATACTCTACCTTCCTCAAAGAGTGACCCTATCCTTTACTCCATATATATATATATATATATATATGTATGTGTATATATATATGTGTGTATATACATACTCTACCTTCCCCAAAGAGTGACCCTATCCTTTACTCCATATATATGTATATTTGTGTGTGTATATGTGTGTATATACACACATATATATACACACATATACACACATATATACACATATTTGTGTATATATACACACATGTGTATATATATATATAGGTGTATATATATGTTTGTTTATTATTGTTATTGGACTATTCTGTCTGTTTTTCTATTTGTCATTTTTTATAGAATTCTGAAATTTATTTTAAAGATTATTTGTATTTAAATAAGAAGACAATATGTACTAGGTGATAACCGCAACATTTCAGATCAATTTTGAGAAAAAAAGAAGTATTTAATAAATGGGATTTATTCCAGTGACATTGGTGCCTTTCCTGTAGGGATAATTGGTTCTTTCTTATCTCTCAGGTCTCAAGTGTCCTCTCTTGACTAAGGTTTTCCTAATGATAACCATGGATGTTTAATTATGCAATCTTTTCTGCCTCTGCATTTCTCTATCTCCCTTCATTACTCCATTATTTGATATAAAGTTGTAACCATCTGACATATTACAATTTCTACATAGATATTTATTACTTGGTCTTCTCCTTTCTCCCAGACACATCATCCAGCTCCCCAAAATACAAACTGTACAATAGCCAGAATATTTGTTCTTTTATTCAATTCTATGTCTTCGAGGCAAGAGTTTATGACTGCCCATTGTATTTTATTTTTTATTTTTTATTTTTTCCCCCATTTATTTATTTTATTGAATTTTAGGTTTTGGGGTACATGTGAAGAACATGCAAAATTGTTGCATAGGAACACACGTGGCAGTGAGATTTGCTGCCTTCCTCCCCATCACCTACATCTGGCATTTCTCCCCTTGCTATCTCTCCCCAGCTTCCCACCCCCCACCGTCCCTCCCCTATTTCCCCCCAACTGACCCCAGTGTGTAGTGCTCCCCTCCCTGTGTCCATGTGTTCTCATTGTTCAACACCCGCCTATGAGTGAGAACATGTGGTGTTTGATCTTCTGCTCTTCTGTCAGTTTGCTGAGAATGATGATTTTAAATAGTTTTCCTATATTAAAGGAAATGTTTAAGTTTTGAGGGTCCTTTTTCAATGCAGAAGTCAGAATGCAGAATTTATTTATATACACATATAATAGAGACTTCTCTATGACTTAGATACAGACATGTGAACTCACACCCAACTACTCAAGAAAGAGGCCACACATACAAATTGAGTTGGTGAAAAAGTAAATTTATATTTTTGCATACTGGATTTATGGATTAAGTTTAATACCCACTAAATAATTCATGGGAGACAATCACACCCAACTACTAAATACTCTGATTTAGAAATGAGCATCTCCAGAAAAAGGGATCTGTGATAAGCTTGAACTTTACTGGTACAATTTGCAGCAGATGCTTCCACATCTGAATGAAGTAGGGATTAACTGCATGGTCACTTTTCTGATGCAAAAAATGGACACTGGTGCTGGCAATTGTGCCCACTGCAGTAAAGCTGAGTTACTGACATTGAATTCTCAGTGGCAGCAGTAGAAGCAGCCACAATTCTGGGCACAGTTTTGGGCAGAGTTTGAGCTTAGCCTCAAGCTTCACCACCCACCCCAATAACTCTATGAAATATCATCCTTCTGATATATTCCTTTTCTATTTAAACTGTCCAGAACATATTCTATTGTGTGAAACCAGGAACCTTTGTTAATACAATCTTATGTCAGTGATGCAGGTGATTCTGCAATAGATTTATGATACAGTGAGTCTTATTGTTTCTAATATTACTACATAATAAATCCTGAGCCTTAGTTATACTCTCTTGGCTTTTTCCCCATCATAATCTAGTTCTGAGGGTTGGCTCACTGTGATACTCACAGAATCTTGGTATGTTCAAAATTTGTCTCCCTTATTTAGTGGATATTAAACTTAATCCATAAATTCAGCATGCAAAAAATATAAATTTACTTTTTCATCAACTCAATTTATATGTTGGGCCCCTTTCCTGAGAGTTATACCTAAATACCAGGAACTCAAATGATATAAAAGTGTTGGCAAGAAGTTTTACAACTAGTACAGTATACGTTATCTATTCATGGGGGCATCCACTAACACATTCTTCATCCCATCTGGTTCTAGGAAGTAGATCCAAATGTGTTGCTATCTACGCTGACATCATTTCAGTTCTCAAAGCCCCTTTATTTCTATCAGCTCTTTCTGAAACTTTCAGCTACTGATGGCTAGGTAGGAATTTTTCTACTATTCCTGAGCCAGGAAAAATTACCAAGAAAGTTAAGGCTTTTGGCTTCTTCCATGTCATGATTGGGTGAAAGGGAATGAATACATAAAAACATTAATAACCTTTTTCTTGACTTTTCTGATGTAAGCCATCTGCTTTCTAGGTCTTAGCTCCTTCTACCTGTAATGCTATTTATGATTTTATAATCCCACATTCAGACACTAATGACATTACAGTTTTCATGCATCTGTTTATTAATTCAGCAGTATTTACTGAGTGCTTACTATGTGCCAATACACCAGCATTTTCTAAGAGCTAAAGGTAGGGTAATAAAAACAGACCAATAAGATTTCCTTACTCTCATGTAACTTGCACATAATATTTACTGGATGCTACATGCCAAGAAGTATATGTGCTCATTAGATTAACAGATGCACAATTATATATATATATATATGTGTGTGTGTGTGTGTGTGTGTGTGTGTGTGTGTGTGTGTGTGTGTGTTAATTTATACATTAACATGAGCTTGGAAGACTTTAAATAAGATCCCAATAGCTGGAACATTTGGACCATACTAATGAGTTGAATTTTAAGGTCCTAGACATCAATTTTTAAAAATCAACAATTCAAACAGCAACCTAATTTAACAGCAGTAGATATTAACATATTTTTTAAAAAACTTAGCTTGATTTCTTTCCACTTGATCGTATATGAGTCAACCAAGAAATGATTGCCCCCAAAAAAATGTACAATTAATTTATAATTCATTAGCTAAAGTGCAGTTTCCACTGAGTAAAACTATATTATGGGCTGGTCATGTATTTTAAGTGGTTGCTACATTTTAAGTGAAATATTAAAATATTGATGTGCATTCTTAAAGACATGAGTTGTTCAAAGACTATTTCATTTGTCAAATGATGGGAGAAATGGGAATTTTTCTCCTAGAATACATACCTTAGAAAAACTACGTTTTGAAAAATTGCCTTGTCAACAAAGATTCTACGTGTTTTAGACAATGCCAAGGCACCAAACTAGAACAAGCAGGCCAAAGTTATATAGAGATGGATCAGATCAATACTAGTTAGAACTGGATAAGAATAAAGCTGTTTAGAAAATTGTAGTGCTTTCTCTAGTGATAATGAGCTTCTCGTGGGTGAAACTGTCAGGGATACAATAGATTAGTAATGGGTCAGGTTCTGAGACCTTTACATTTTCTTCCAACTTCGAAATTCTACAGTTCTAAGAAGATGCATATGTCCTTATGAGTGATATACATAAAAGCAGATGAGTTTGGCTTCTGTGGATGTCAATAGTGCAATGAATCTATAGCTCTTGCTGCCTCTCATATTTGCCCAAAGCAAGTTCCCAAATGTTGGTATAGTCTGCCTCATTTATTTCCCTCAGCAATACCTCAGGTAAAGTCTCTATTCCTGTACATGGTCCAAGAACCAACAGCAGACAGTAACTAAATATATTTAGGAAAATAAATTATATTCAATCTCAACTAATTTTGGTTACTGTTAGACCTCTGTCCTACCCCCCTTAAGCTCTTGTTGTGGGAATTGCACAGTAATGATTTGTAAATCTTCTAAAGAAGAGTAAGAATCAGAGAGGCAAGAATTCCCAAAGTCCTGATGTTTCCCAGATTAGTAGCCTGCCATTAAGAAACTGTGGGGCTTGGGTGAGTGAGCTGGAGACATAAGCATTATCAAGCAAAAGTGAGGTTTCCTGGGGCTGCAGAAAGAAATGAGCTTGTTACTACTTCTGGTATTAATCATAATAAGTGTTTTATCTAAGCCTGTCATGTTTAGTTTCTCCATGCAATTTACCTCTCAGGCACACTGTTCACAGTATCAGCTGGCCTTATCTTTTAACTTATAGTCCTCAAGTGCTTAAATGTATTTCCTCCAAAGTTCCCACAGTTAACATGACAAAGTCAACATCAGTGCTATTTTAAGACAATGCCGCGCCCGCATTATGAAAGACAGAGTTGCTTATGCCTGGCTACTCCTATCATCTGTTGAAAAGCTTAACAGGCAGCACTGATTCTTTGCCTAATTGCAGTTTTGCTGTGAGATTAGCAAGATTTTAAATGTGGAGCCCAAGTACGTGCTTCAATACATTCATTTATTTCATTTTTCAGCTTTGCAAAGAAATAAAATAAAGATCTACTTATCCTCTATCTTGCTTGTTTTTTATCGACTGACACTTGTTAGCCAATGGAGTCAAGTAGCTTTTGAGAGACCATATTATGAAGCTCAATTTCTAAGGATCATAGAACACTACTAGGAGCAACCATACCAACCGGCAAAGAATCAAATCCCCCAACGATGCAGAGACAGGATTTTTGCTAAAAATGTCAGAGGAAAAAACTAGTAGCCCTTATAAACCCCATCCACAGTTCACATTGAAGAAAGATGTCAACCTGCAAGGAAGATATGACTTGAAGATTAGGCAGTTAATAATATTCCACTCTGCACAACCCTATTTCATTGTAGTCCTCTTATGATCTGCTAATAATCCTTTATAATTAAGCTTCCAGTATAATATTAAAATGTAATCCACATGAACACCAATCGCAGTGTATTTCAATGGCTGAAGTGGTTACGGCTTCCAGCCATGCATGACAATCAGTGTGCAGCTTTAATTTCACATTTTTAAATGACTTGCCCCAAGATTTAAAAAAAAATTGTGATTCATTTCTATCCATAAGTGCAGCAAAATAGGTCTTATTTAAACCCAAACTGTTAAAAGTATATCTAAGGTATAGGCCTTATGAATTTTCATTTTCTGCCCCTTTAGAACTAAAAATCTTTACAACATCCCAACAGAGGTGAGGTCATGTTTTGAGGAGTAGCTTATGAAATGTTTATTGTAATTGAAGCTGGCAGTACTAGATATTGCAAATGGATGTCACTGAGCAACATAAGAAAAAAATTCTTCACTTATATATGATTTTATTAATCCTTGCTACCTATATTCAACTGTACTGCTTATAACACGTGCTGCTTCTTTTCAGTATATTGTCCTCATCATATCTTGAAAACTTTAGTTTTTGTCCAATAAGTGAATAATAATTTGAACCAAATAATAATTTGAAGTAGCACATTCAAAACATTTAGTTTAACTGAAGTAGTTTCATATTCCAGTATAGCTGAATCGTGACTATAATCTAATTAGTAAATCTACTTCAGAATTTTTATTAGAATATTATGAATATTGATGGTAGAGTTAGTGACAATTTAACCATATAATTATTTCTGATTCTGCCCCTTCAATGGAAACAAGGGAATTGGATATTAAAAGCTTTCAAATTTAAAACATTGATTTTTGTCTCCAGTAAAGAAAAATGACAATTAGTGCATGATCTTTTAAAAGATTTGACTTGACTTGTAATTTACAGATAATAAAGTTATATTAGAGAACATTATTTTCCAAGCTGAGTGTTAATACAGATTAGGAAAATAACATATTTTCCTAATAATAGGAAATAATGACTTAAAACCATTATGACTCTATCTAGACTCATAAAAAAATACTGTTCCTTAAATAGCTATTTGGTGAGATTACTATCAAACATTTGACTAAATTTAAACATCTTTGTTGATGGAAAAGTTGTATATGTATTTTTAAACAAAAGCTATAGACATAGTTCTACAGGAAAGTTTCACAGGTGACATTTAAAGCATTTAAAAATGGTTTATGTGAAGGTTAATGGTAATAATGTCCTTTCAAACATTTCTTGGAAATATTTAATTAGAGCACTCATATTCTGATAGAAGTTTTGTATAATCCTACACATTCTAAGAGCAGGTCAATAAATTTTTAAGTCATTTTATTTATTGCTAGCTATATACCAGGCACTGTGGCATATGTGATGAAAGCAAACAAAAAATGAATAAAACCCAAGATCTGAGTTCAAAGAGCTTTTAATCCAGAGGTGAAGTTTGGAGAGAGGTGAAGGAGGAATAATGTAAGGGAAAATAAGCAGAGGGTAAAAGAAAATACACAACACAGAATGCAGAAGCAAAAGCCTTTGAGAGTACAGTCAGGAAATGCAAATTCAGGAACTAAACATAAGTCATTAGGATATAGTGGGAACTCTAAATAACACTATAGTGTGCCCTATAAAAAGGCATTCAAAATAAAATATACTTAAATATTACTTCAGTAAATCAAAATGACCCTTCTGCCCAATTTAGTCTACAGTTTGCAATGTTTGTTATAAAATATAAAACTATTAAACAGATTAAACCTTGATATGACACATGCTATAGTAAAGGTACAAGTAAAAGTTACTGAGAGCTTAAAGAGTAGGGCAAGTGAATCCAGGTGAAGAATTGGAGAAGCCCTCAGAGAAGGTAAGAGTTAACTGAATCTTGACAAATAAGGATAACTGAACACATAAAGAGTGGATGTGATATGATGTAGTGGGTAAGAGCCTGAATTTGGAGCTACATCACCTAGATTCAAAATGCTACATGTGCCATTCACCAGTTCTGTCATCCCAGCAAGTTACCTAACCTCTATACGCCTCAGTTTCTTCATATGCAAGGTGAATACTTACCTCAGCGGAATGTTTTAAAGAGTAAATGCATGTAAATTACTGGTTTAGCTATTATATTTACCTACATAGCTATATATATTAGTCATTTTTATTAAGCATTTCTAAAAGTTAACATATCCTTCTTTAAAAAATGATCTCAGATTTCATCCATTTTTGGGCGGTGGTGGCGGGGGCAGGGCAGCTGTCATGAGAAAGTTGAGTGATGAGACCCTGAGCAGGAATCATCAATGAAAGGGCCAAGGAGATGAAATGGAGCATTGTAATCAACAAAAGTAGTAAACACCAAGAAGTGTTGTCCCATATTTTATTACACTTGAGAATGTCTTACTATTTTAGAAGTTATAAGATGTGGCAAGGCAATCTTGTGCAATGCTAGAATCATCAGTTGAAAATTCATTCAATCAGAAATAAAAGATGCTATTAATAACTGTCACAAAACTTTGTGCTAAGTGTTTGCTTGCCTGTGTCCTGTCATTTGGCTTCAAAGTTGAATTAACTGTTGTAACAGCATTTCTTCTTTCCTGCTCAGGACAAGAGGTTGCAAACAAATCTTAATGGAAACATAGTTTTGACTTTTCTATTCTGGAGATTTATATTGCAAAGACAAAACACTGGGTAGTCAAGTGGAAAGAAATTAATCGAAAATAAAAAGAAAGTATCTGGCCATCTTTATTTCATGCCTAATTTCCCACAACCACTTTCTAAGTCATTTTGTACCATCTATGATACTCTTAAGACTGATTTTCAAGATTTTCCTTAATCTGACCTCTCAGCTCTTCCCAACAGCATGTCCTGCTTCTGCACAGGCCAGTAGTATCATTTTGTCCTGCAAATGTCTTCCACAGCTCCATGTCACTTCACACTTATTTCTTCTCCACTTGTCCTACTCTGAAGAAATCCTTTCCTTAAGGAAATTCTGATCTTGACATGCCTTCTTCAGATGCTGTAATCCAAAATGGACTCTCCTTCCCTTAAATTTCTATTTAATTATATCCTGTCCATTTACATTCTATTTGTTTATATCAATCTTATTTATGTCAACTATAGACATTGGACTCCATGATGACTTCGGTTGCTTATACTTCAGTTGCTTCTAAAATTTGCCAGTCAAATTCTTCCTTTTCTGTGCCCAAATAGAAATTTGATAGGTATTCCAATTTTTATTTGGGGGCATTTCTATGTTTTAAAATTATTTGATATGACCTGATTTTTTAAATATAAGATGTGAAATGTCAGTGTTTACATTATCTTTTTTTTCCAAAATGGTCAGCTAATACTATTTACCAAATAATCCTTCCCTTTGCAATCCAACCCCAAAGTCTCCTTTAGCACAATAAGTCTATTTTAAGAACTCCTAATACATTTGTCTGCTACTCTCAGCATTATTACTGAAATGTTTAAATGATTGCATCTGTATTTTGAATTTTATCACTACCTTTTCTGAATATATGCTTACATGTTTATTACTCTAGGTAAGTTTTAGAACTAGTTTGTTAAAACAAATCTTGAGTTTAGCAGCACTGTTTACAATAGCAAAGACCTGGAACCAACCCAAATGCCCATCGATGATAGACTGGACAGGGAAAATGTGGCACATATACACCATGGAATATTATGCAGCCATCAAAAACGATGAGTCTGTGTCCTTTGCAGGGACATGGATAAACCTGGAAAGCATCATTCTCAGCAAACTGACACAAGAGCAGAAGATCAAACACCACATGTTCTCACTCATAGGCGGGTATTGAACAATGAGAACACATGGACACAGGGAGGGGAGCACTACACACTGGGGTCTGTTGGGGGGAAATAGGGGAGGGTCAGTGGGGGGTGGGGAGTTGGGGAGAGATAGCATGGGGAGAAATGCCAGATATAGGTGATGGGGAGGAGGGCAGCAAATCACACTGCCACGTGTGTACCTATGCAACAATCTTGCATGTTTTTCACATGTACCCCAAAACGTAAAATGCAATAAATTTAAAAAAAAAAAAAAAGAAATTATCTTCATCATGTCTATTAATTTGGCAATAAGCTTATTGCTATTTATTTAGTAAGTAATGTAATGTTTTGGAACCTGTTAAGTCCTTCAATTATGCATGTTCAACATTTTTTTCTAACTCTTGGATTTTGTCTTTAAGGGCTAAACAAACTGAACTATTCCCCATTCTCTGAATATACCTGATACCTGTCTACATTTCTAAATGTACCCATTCCATTCTTCTGACCAGAAATGTCCTCCTATATATTAATATCTCTTATGATCACTATCCACTCACCAAAGAAACCTGTTTTCAAATCCCACTGTTTCTATGGATCTTCTAATTATACAATGGGAAATAATTTTTCCATTTTCTAAACTCTGTGGAAGAGGAGTGTAATTTTTGGAAAGGTTATGCCACATCAAGCATTTTTATTTACTGTTACCCAAATGTCAGCTTCTCCCTTTTCCTTTGGTTTGTAAGATCTATGCAACCAGTTCTGTTTTCACCTGGTACCAACCAGTATGTGAGACTCTACACTTTGTAATGTTTTCCAAAAAGACCACAGACAGAGTAATTGATGAGAAACAAATATTTTTTTAACATAAAATGTTATACCTTGCAAGACAGGTATTCTATATTTAAAAACCTCAAAAACAGTTAAAAAGCAGTTCTAAATGCTTATTAGCTATTTTTTGTCTTCCCCAAGTCCCTGCCTTAGTTGGGGTTCCCCAGAAAGTCTTTTTTTATTTTTTTGAGATGGAGTCTTGTTTTGTCACCCAGGCTGAAGTGCAATGGTGCTGTCTTGGCTCAAACTGCAACCTCTGCCTCCCAGTCTCCAGCAATTCTTATGCCTCTGCCTCCCAAGTAGCTGAGATTATAGGTGCATGACACCAGGTCTGGCTATTTTTTTTTTTTTTTTTTTTAGAAAAGGTGTTTTACCATGTCAGTCAGGCTGGCCTCAAGCTCCTGACCTCAAGTGATCCACCCACCTCAGCCTCCTAAAGTGCTGGGATTACAGGTGTGAGCCACAGCACCTGGCTCCAAGAAGTTTTCTTATCTTCTTATGCTTTCCCCACACAATCAATGTTCAGTCAACCAGCACAGCCAAATGTCCCTCTACTAGGCAGAGAGTTTCCTCTGTCTTATGAAACCTGAGGTCCAGCTAACAGCCAGTCCTTGGAAGCCTAGCCTCTGTCCAGATTGTAACTCATCAAATTATCATCAAAATATCATTGGGAGACATGGTTAGGGGAAGTCTCTTCATAAAATGATATTTCATATCAGCTTCTAAGAAAAATTTATCCATATCTATATTTACTTATGACCATGTCACCGTATGACAAATTCTATAAGTGCAAGATTACTATCATGCTATTTTTCAAATGTCTTCATAGCACTAGATGTATGACTCACAATGCCTTGCTTTTTGTATATGAAAGTTTTGGGACGAATGAATGAACCATTTGATAAATTGATAAATGAAAAAATATATGGCCTATGTATGCCATAAAAGGTATAAATAGAATTGACTTGATAAAAGCTCTGTTTTATCAAAAGAAGAAGATTGTTTTCACTGCTATATAAATTTTGTTTCTCATTTTTCTTCTTAGCTCAACAATAGCTCATTATTTTAATGGAGAGATTTCTTGTGTGTGCAGTTTTAATTTTTGGAAAGAAACAACTCAACCTCTACTTTTAAGTTGCTTTTTTTGTTTTGTTTTTGTCTCTCACTTATTCTAAACCAGCCTTTCTCAGATTCTTACATAATATTGAAGAAAAGAGAAGAAAATAAAATTTGTATCATCTAAATCTAATGCAACAAGGTACTAAATGAAACTTTTCAGTTGTCCTAGAGTTTGCAACTGGGCACAAAGCTGAAAATAAAATGAATCAAATATTCTGCACTAAAGAGAGGAAACACCAGAAAGTCAAAGCAAGTTGTCAAAACTGACTAGTTTCATTAATTATAAGTTCTACCTTTTAAAATCACAACTTAATTTTAAGCTTACCTTAATAACATGAAGCAAGCATAACTTTATCGAGTAGTCAATTTCGTCTGTCAAAGTATAGATAATTCCAATGTTTTGTTAAAATTATCTAAAACATGCAAAATAATCATTTCAAATGCATTTTTTTTGTAATCACTGTAATCCTTATGTCAAAGCCCGGCCAAGATAGCCACCTTCAAACCACTAAAATTCTGCCTCACTAAAGGACATACACACAGAAATACTAAGCAAATAGAAGAATCCAGAAGCAAATGACATGGAAGAAATAAAAATATTTCAAATATCTTGCAAATAGTATATATAACAGAACAAAGAAAAATATTGTATATGTCCAAGAAGGTTATTTTAAGCTAAAAGAGGCATAATTCTTTCTAAATAAAAGCAGAACAGTATCAAAATGTGTAATGCAATATCAAAATGTGTAATGCAAATATTGTTATAAATTTTTAAGACTTCTGGAAATTTTCTGGTATTGTAGTTGGAGTATTAATTTACCACACAACCACTGGCAGATTACATAGATAAAAAGAGAATCAAATATAGAATTTTTGATTATAAAATTAATGTATTAGATTCAACCTACAACTAAGAATATGTTTTTTTCTAAGCATCCATAAAATATTTTTAAATGATCACATATTAGGTAACAAAAACAACAGCAAGAAAATCCAAAAAGCAGAAATTTTAGAGTCTATATTCTATGATCAGAATGCAATAAACGTAGAAATTAAAAAACACAGTAATAATTAAAATACAGAAAGGGGAAATATAGTAAAATACATTACTATATTTAAATATATATGTTATATATAGTAAAGTGGAATATATTTTTATGTAAAAAGTTTTCAAATAAGAAAAAGTTTCACAATTCAGTGGAAAAGTGTGCAATGGCAAATAAACAGAGGCATCAGGAAAAGTAATAAACTGGCCAGTAAGTGAAAAGTTCTTCACTCTCACATTGAACAAATGCAAATTAAAGTCAAACTTTGTCTATCAGCTTAGAAAGCAAGAAAAACAACACCAAAGGGAAGTAATGTCCATGGACCATGGAAGCTAATAAATATATAAAAAGTAAATAAAAGTATAAATTGCTGCACTCTTTCTAAAAGGTAATACAGCAATATAGAGTGGAGTTTTAAACACAGATACCACCTAACCCATTCAATTTATGTCTAAGAATTTATCCTAAGGAAATAGTAAGTGTAAAAGAAACAAAGTATTATAAACCTGAATGGTGAAAATAGTGGTAACTTGAAAACAAACTTATATGTCCAAAGGAGACTGATTAAGTATTTGTTGACATGTCTATACAATAGAATATCCTTAGATGATAAAAGTAATGATGTCAGGATGAATTTTTAAAAGTGTGTTTCATAGGAGTACTGAACGATCCCATTTACAAAAAGCCAAAATAGATATATGTTAAACTTGTGGGGGCTGGTGAAGAATGTAGAAATCCATTAATTAAAGATTCCCACTAGTTCTTTGACTCAACTTAATTTAGATTTTCCTCTCTTTTGTTTTTAATTCCTGCTTGCTTATATAAGTTAAAATTATTTTTTACCAGTTTATTTAGTGAAAACCTTTATGTGTCTACTCACTGAATGTGTGTTCCAAGCACTTGACAATTTTTCCAAAAATCCCCAAACCACAAAACGCCATTAGCGATATTTCATTTCAAATTAAAATAATCTACATTTCATGGGGGCATCTCATTATCCCTTGGCTGAAAGAGGAGGCTAGGATCTGACAGAAACTGAAACCTTTATATTGAGTCTAACAAACAAGTATAGTTTCTTCTTTACTGAAAATAGTTGTTGACTTAGAACATCAAGTTCAAATTTTATTCTCCTCCATGGGTTTGAACACTATTCCTTGGGTAAAATGTGCCATAGTTTACTTTACGGGCTGGAATCATTTCCAATTTTACTGGACAGTCAGACCAAGTTAAAGACTTCTTTAAGTGTTATCGGTCTTCTTGTTTTACTGCCATTTAAACCCAGATTTCAAAGGTCGATGAATTAGGCCAGCGTTGTTTAGATTATGAACCAACTACGAACATACCATAATGTGCAGAGCTGATAAGAAACATGATCAATAACCAGAAAACACCTTACAGCTGGTGCTTTAAGAAGGAAAGATGATCAAAAATGACCTAACATTTTCAGCATGTTTACAACATATTGATCAATTGTATAGCAGTTAATGTATTCTAAACAGCATGACTGTTCAAGCTGAAGTTGCTTTATATCATTATTACCAAATAGCAACCCAGGTGCTACAGGTTTTTTTGTATTTCTATTTAATAGATAGCTTCAGTGATGCACCTTGCTACTTTTCTTACAATCCATTCTGAAAACAGTGTATTCTTCACTAAGTAAATATGTCAAATACAAACAAAAAGTGGGTCAATCTAAGCCCTGAAATATCTCAGGGCAAAGAAGTGTATGAGTGTTCTTAAAATCAATTTATTCAGTGTCCCAAAGGATCAAAGCTCTTTTTTAAAGCTCTAAAGCACTGGAAATAATTCTGATATACAGATTCTAAATATCCTGCTTAATATGAACTTTAAACAACTTGATATGTTAATTTAAAAAATGCCAACCTATGATTTCTGACTAAAGAGTTCTAACACTGGAACTTTAATGGAGGTTTAAGTGCATTCGTACTCAGGAGTAATTGCTAAACTGCACTGAACTCCTACAATACATGTCAAGCTCTGTTCTAAGTACTATACATATATTATCCGAAGGAATCTGCACAGCATCACTGTGGATAAATATTCCCCATTTTAGAGAGGGGGAGAATAAAACACGAAGAGAGGAGAATAAAACACAAAGAGATTAAGCTCCTCCCTATGTTACCCGGCTAGTGAATGGTGGAATTGAGTTTCAAACCTAGTCAGTCAAGCTCTGTAGATCATGCTTCTGCCCTCTGTGCCTTAATATAATTATTAAAAGATTTTTCATGTGTGCGTGTTAAGATATGTATCCTTACAATTCCTAATGCATGTTCTTGAAAGTTTTAAACATGCCACAAAGATTGCATTACTAACACCATTTTCTAAAAATCCTGTAATTATTTTCCATTATATGGGGTATGTTCATATGTAAACCTATTGCACAAATGCCTTTCTTTCCTGCCCTTTTTCTATTTTTATTCTCCATTCCCTTTCTCTTAACTTGCTTACGCACATTTTCTCTCCCCAAATTCACTCCATTCTCTTTCGTTAAGCCACATTTTCTTCCGCACTCCCACCTGCATCCCAGATCAACTGACTTCTCCCCAACCCCACATCCCCATCTGCCCACCTCCTCTACCCAAGTTCATATTTCCCGGCCTCTGGCTCCTAGTGAGTGACTCAGTTATCATCCCTGGTCAATCAGGAGATTATAGCTCCAGTGTGTCCTATCACAAAATGTGGTCATTGCTATAATAAAGTTTCCTTTCTAAAACATTTTTAATAATGATCAATATAACCTAATGGAAGATTTTAAAGACTTTTTATTTCATTGGTTGAATTTTAAAATTTCATCCTGTCTTTCTAATGTTAAATTTTATTTCCAAATTTCAGTATAACAATTACCTAGTTATAAAAAAAAAAAAAAAATTGGTCTGCTTTAAAAAAAAGCTTTATCTTACATACTGGTGTTTGACGATTAATCCCTGTTCTCACCTTGACTATGAAATTCAGCTGCTTTGTGATAAATTACTATCTGACATCCTAGTAAACTTTATCACCAATAAAAATATGAATTTAAAAGAGTAAAAGAAAAAAAAACACGAACCATGGAAAGAGAAAGGAAAAGAGAAAGCTAACTAACATGAACAAACCCAAATATGTTTTCTAAAAAATTAAAAATCTATTTTTAAACGAGTACAAACATTTATTGTCCTTTGAACAGAAAGAAGGTAAGAAAATTACATAAATATTGGTTTTAAAAATTATTAGGTATTGAAGTACAAAATTATTTCTATTGCATAAGTTAATACAATTATTTTTACAAAAATACATTCATTACCACAATAATTAAAAATAGGTTTTAAGATAAAAACTATAAAAAGAGAGAAAGAAGGTAATTACATAATGATAAAGTGAAAAATTCAGCAAGTAGACATAGGAATACAATTTTTAATATCGTAGTTGATTAGGTTAGAAACCATCAAGTGAGTGTGATATGTGTCTGTGTGTTTGTGTGTGTACAAGTGCACCCACTTCATCAAAACCACATCTGGGTGTTTGTTTTGCATAAGGAACATTCCTCATTTTTCATCTTCTGTTATGTGGGAGGGCGTAAGTAGGGAAGAAGCAAACCTTGCCCTTATCACTCTTAAAGAAAAGCCTGAAATTAAACGAAGGAGAACTAAAGATCTTCATTAGAAGTCATAGTGACTCCCACCACTTGTTTATGGTGGAATTCAGATTCCTTCTCCAGAGACTGGTCTAAGCTTACCTCCTCCCCTATTGACCTGAATATCTTGCCTTCCTAATATTAAAAGAGCTGAGTGAATTTTCATCACGTTTCTCAGGAGGCTAAACTTAGTGGAACTTAAAAGCGTGCCTTGGAACACCATGCTTATGCAAGTTTTTTTCTGCTGTGGATTGTTGATGCTGCAGGAGCAGATAGACTGATGTGCCTTGAATTCCAACAAGGAGAAGATAGTGTGTTGTTCTTTTTGAATAAAGAGTGAGTATTTTCAAGAGGCTTTTTACCTTAAATTGCTCCATTTTTCTTCTTGATCAATTCAATGTGAGTCATTTAAATGCCATGCAACATTAATTTATATTTACTCATTTGAAAACTTTGTCTAGTTATTTGCTCATATTGGCATCATTTGAGACCAATCTGTAAACAATATTCAAATTCACTGTCATGCAATAAGAATTAATGTGTGTGCATATACATGTATTGGGGAAGGAGGGAACAAAGAAAAGGTAATTTATGGCAGTCATATTAGAAATTAACAAAATAGGGGTTTTCATAATAATCAAATTAGACCTCATCCTGGTAATTAGGAAGTATTTATAAGCAACATGGCTCAGGGAAATGGTATATGTATTTCACAGGCTACTTTAGAGGATTAAGATCTTTTAATGTGTATCTGATCCATCTGCTTCTTTAAGGCCCACATTTTGGAGGACCTGCCATGTGATTTTATGTACGAATGTTCATAACCTAAGTTCTTAAAGATGTGTATGAAACAGATTTTAAGGGATCCAGGCCCGATTAAAACAGTTAGCCTATTCACATCCTCCCTATTTACTGTGGATTACAGGGAGGGAAGTAGGGGTTAAATCAGCAGGTCTTCCTGCTTCCCCAGAGGTTAACCTGGCAGCCAGTTTGGCACCCACAGGAGGGCTGACAGGTAGCAGGATTTGTCTAAGCAGGCTGCCTGAGAGCCAACAAGGAAAACTGAATGCTCTGGATTAGTTCTGGATTATGTTGTCAGAGTGAAGGCTGATGGACAAACTGCAGAGGAATAAAATGCAATCTGTTTGGGGAGAGAGGCAGCGTGCATAGCTTTCATTTTTCAAGAAATGACAAGAAAAATCATTAATAATTTGTAAATCCATGTCCATTAACTTTTCTCTTTGTTATCCCAAGACAGCCTTTTCAACATGAGTTTGCCACTGTCCTATATCTCTTCTGCCTAGTGACAGATGGCAAGATAGATATGAAATTGGATTCATAAAATAGTACCCCCATCTACAAGACAGACAGAGACTTTATTTTCCTAACGCCACTTTTCTCCCCCCACACCCAGCCCCCAAGGATGAAAAGAAACTTTGACATCGGTGAGATAGACAAATGACATGAATTTGTTTTCTTCCCTCTGTAATAAATTTTTAAGACAATGGTATTACTTAATGAAATTCAAAGCCAAAATAAATAACCATGATAATGTTAATACATTTATCATGATAAAATATAGTGTATAATTTTTTTTTCATGAAAAGACTTAAACATTGGTTTCAGGAACTATCTGAGATAATAAGTATTAACATATTGTAAACATAATGAAAATAAATTTAGGTCTCTGTAGAAAGGGTTTACATTTTTCCAACATAGAAGTCACTAAAATTCCTAAAGAGCAATTGTGAATTAATTGTAACTAAATTTCCATTTACTAACATATTGAACATTTTAAAATAATTTAGAGTTTGTTCCTGGTATAATTTTTATAATCTACTTTAGTATATTTTAAAGGGAAAATTACTTATCATCAGATAACAGACTAATGTAAAACTAGCAAAAATTTTTAAATATTTCTAAAATATCAAAACTGAGAATAGTCAGAAATTTGGGCTTTTCGCCAAATTATTATTGCTTTACTATAGTTTCAAAAATGGAATTTTGTAAACTAAAGGGGCTAAGAGTTATAGACCGTAACAGTAATATATTAATAGGATTCTTATTTATTCCCTGCTCAATGATTTCAATAATAAATTTTCTCTTTTACCAAGTAAAAAAGTTTCTCTTCTTCTCCACAGAAAACAGTATACGTTAAGCCCCAATTTCTCAGACCGGGGGTTTAGCGTAATTACAAAAAGAAGAAATCCATAGTACCAAATTAATGTTTTGAGCTTGGGAAGAATTCCATCTCAGCTTTCCATTGCTGTGTCATCTCACTACATCTAGCACATAGTAGGCACTCAAATGTTTGGTAAGGAGATACATAAATCAATAAAATGTGTTTGATGCAAAAAAAAATCATTGTTTAGAAGAAGAAAAATGCCTATTATAAATTTTATTTTGTACAATATTGCTTTATTGGATAATATCAATATAATACATGAAGCATAAAAAAGTAATAATGACTAAGAAAGATAGACTCAAACCGTTTACTTAGCATTATAATAAATAAAAAAGTTATTTGGCCTGCAGCTGTGATTTTTCTCACTGGAGTCAATCAAGCCAGCCATTGTGTATGAACATACCTTCAAGTCTGTGTTACTTATAAGCCATTTAGAAAACAGACTATCATTATATAAAGTATTATTCAAATAAAGCAATCAATGATATAATTCATTTTTAACAATGAACCTCCAACTTTTAATACACATAAAGTAAGGAAGTGAAGACTACTTCTTTGTAAAGTTTGGATGAGAAAGGAAGGAAAAATGAATAACTGAGGTACTCCAGAGTCAAGGGACACCTGTTCTTACTAGGTAATAACAATTAGAAAGAATTTTATCAGTTTCTAATAAAAATAATTCAATTTCATTATTTTATAGCAATATAAGAAAGAATATAAAGTCTCTGTTCTCTTTAATAATTGTCCTAAAGATAAGTTCTGCTTTACGGTAAAGTAGAACTTCTTGATTGTTTTTATATCGTTGTATACAAAGGAAATGATAATATTTCTTTGGGTACTGGTTTGACAAAGAAGTTGTCCTTGACTGAGAGTCCCCTGCTTCTCCAAGGCTGAAGGCATTAAACTGTTCTGCACAACTTTAAACCATGGGGCAACAAGCCCCCGTGCCATAGCCCCTGGGAAGAAAGTTCTAAGGTACTGCATCCTCCCTTCCCCACCCTTTCTTAAAATCTCAGAACAAGCATGTCATGAACTTAGCTATAAAATTAGACTGTTTCTGAAGAAGTATAAGCAATAAGCAATAATGAAAGTTTAAACACATTTCTTTATTATGAGTAGTGAAATAGCAATAAAAATAACTTCATGAATAATATAACTACCTAAAAAACATTTTGAAATAAAAATGAAGCTTATGAAAAACATCATCTTTAAAGAATGTTTATAGAATAAGAGAACTTTATTTAACTGCCATTCATGTTATGTACATAAGAAGAGTCAGTGTAAAAAACAAATAAATGGGCTATGGAGTTATATAAAAACTCCAAATATTTACAATTTTAAATATGTTAAAAGATTGGCAGAGGAAGGAGAGGTTTTAAAGATATTATACAGGAGGCAATTATTGAGTCATCTCAATGAAGCCACCTATACTGCAGAATTTACTTCAGGTCTGTAGCCTTTCCCAGTTTCTCAAAGGTAAGAGACCACCAAATATTTTAGGTCAAAGGATTGTCCTCTTTTCCATAACTGTGATAATAATATGACACAGACTTACAGAACTTATAAGCATTTAATAAAGAAAAACAAATTGGTGAAATGGAAATAGAAACCATGGCACATTTGAAAAGCCTCTGAACTCAAACCAGATCACTGTTTCTTAATGGAGCAGAGCCTTTATATGACTTATTATTCTTTTCAAAAATGGCAGCAGCCTCTCCTAAAATTCAATAGAGTCAATGCTAAGGCAATTCTCCTAAACCAATTAGTTTTGTAACTTTTGCTGTAGATAGTCTTATTGCTTTGTGTCTTACAAAACTTGCTGTTTTGTATCTTTGCAAGCCTAAATAAAAACATCAAATTAAAGAGATATTTAAATTGTCATAAATTTTCTAGCATAAGTAAAATCTTATTAAAAGTCAAGGCAATTCAACAATCGTATAATTCATGTACTTTGATTTCTAAGGTCCAGTCCTGTAACATGAGGATGAAAAATGATCAGATTGGGTTTGGAAAATTAAAATATATATAAGAGTTGCCTTAATAAAAGAAGTTCTAATGTGGTGGTGAGGGAATAATCTGATTTCAGAGAACTAAAAAATTAAAGTAAGGAAGTGAAGACTACTTCTTTGTAAAGTTTGGATGAGAAAGGAAGGAAAAATGAATAACTGAGGTACTCCAGAGTCAAGGGACACTTTATTAGAATAAGAGGGGCTTGAGCATCATCATATCCATGAGAAAGAACCATTAGAGGAGGCGAGTATGAAAGCGAGGGTGGGAGGCCAAAAAGTAAAGTCAAGTCTAGGGAAATCAGATCACGGAACTATTGATAGGGTGGAGGGACACATCTTCCGTGCCTAGGGAAAAGACTTTTAAGATTGGTCTAGATAGAGATAGTTTATAGGTAGAGGGAGAAACTATAATGAGAGCTTGTAACAAAGTTGTGATAGGCACCGTTTCTCAACCAATTAAGAAGTCATTAGCTCATGGAAAAGACTGAAGAGAGCACATGAGAAAGGTACGACATCTTTAAATAATTCATTGAAAAGATTGAGAAAGGGGGTAGATATTCCAGTGACTAGTCAAATTGGAGACCACACGTTTATAAAGGTCTTTAAGTTTTTATTATTGTTTGGCAGGTTCAGCTACTTGGATATGGGAGCAGAGAAAGTGGATTGTGGCAACAGCCTAGGATCAGAATATTGTAGGTAGTGGATGAACAGGCAAGAGTCAAAGATGCTTGTGAGAAAGTAATTTGGGTAACCTGTCTCAGGGTCCAGCCTGAGGGGAAAACTGGGAAACAGAGGAGGGATCCAAGGACTGGGTAAAGCCACACGGATCAAGAAAATGAGCACCATTAGCATAAATTGTAGAAGCTATTTAAATTTAGGTAGTATGTGAGATGGTCCACAGGATAGGAAAGTTAACAACAAAATTCTGGGAGAATTCTAGCATTCAAGGAATATACAGACACAATTTTTCTTATATTAATAAATTATGGTTTTAGAGAAAATAATTTTTGAAATAATTATAAAATATGAAGTCTGATGAACACACTCAGAGATCCCTTTCAAAATTTTTGCCATAGAGAATATAAAACTTTTATATGGAAGAATCATACTAACTGCAAAATAATTGTCTGTCAAATTCTGCTCTTAAGTTTATTCATGCCTTTCAATTTATTTCATGATTGCATGAAGGAGTCACCATTAAGATGCACGCTTAAGGTAAAGTGATTTTTTCTTTGAGCAGAAGTGTTTTCATAGCTGTTTTAAGAACCTCTCCCGAAATACATAAAACAAAAATGTGAGCACTCAACATCTAAATCCGCCTCTGCATCCACCTTTGAAAAAAGGTGGTGATTCTAATAAAGCAGAATAAGATGACTCAAAACTCCAGAGATGGTGGGTGCCCCGCCACAGGCACTTACGAATGTAGGGGACAGGTCTGTTCATTAAGAGTTACAAATGAGCAAGGAGCCAGCAGGCTTTCCATGGGACATTTCTTTCAGCTTCTAAACCTCTGTAGGTGGCACACCTCAAAACAATTATCTTGTATAATTGTAATACTTTCAAAGGAAGAAAATATTCCTAAGATCTCATAATCTTAAACAGAAAACACAACCATAAAATCCCAGCTATCCCTAGCATGCAAAACTAAACTTTTAAATCATTAATTCACTTCAATATAAGAAATATTTACTGAGAAAATAATGTTTTAGACACAGAAGAAAGTATCCAAAACTATACACAAAGTTTGAAAAGAAGGAATAATGTCCCAGGCAGTAAATCATAAAAGAGGACCTACTTAAGACAACATACATATACACTGTGAGGAAATAGTTTTTTCCCCTCGCTGGTACTCCTAAAATGCACTTGGCTGAGCAGTGCAGTAACAGGTATCGATATAGATGCCATGCACCAATCAAAAACACACAAACTGATATGTGTGTTTTACCACTTTCAAAGGCAAATAATCAAAGCTGTGTTTCTAAAGACTCAAGTAAAGAAGTGAGTATGTGTGTTTCTGTATGTGTGAGTCCCCTGAATAACATAGTCCAAAGTGGATAAAGGAAAGCAGTAATAAGTAATAGAGATATGCTATACAATCATGATTCTTTTTTTCCTCACCTACCTTTCCATATCACAGTCCCATCTTAATACCACAAGCCCACAAGTGTGTATACACACACACACAGTCATCTTCTCTGGCTTTAGTTTTCTTCATAGCACTTAGTACCTGAAACAATCTGTAACATTAGTGATCTTGTCTGTCACACTTACTACTGAATCTCCAGAACCTCACATAAAACTAACACATTGAATTGAGTGAATGAATAACTGAAAACACAGCACCTTGGGCTCCAGAAACAAGATACACTGACATTTCGCCCTTCCATTACTGCACCACTGCCCTTTTTTTCTTTACCCATAACTTAGGTTTTCTTTTGTTCCTGCTTTTGACTACAAACAGATTTCAGGGCTTCTATTTCCAGAAGATAGCAGGAAAAAAATTGCAAATCATACTTCAAACCTGGAAACATAGCTTGAGAGTCATATGCAGACCTGTGACAGGTAGCTGCTTATGTGATTTTTGTTTCGTGTTGAACCATAAGGGCAATGCTGTCAACATGTCATGACCAATTTCACGAGCAGTTTCAGAAATGCCATTTTAAAAAAATCAGTTTATGCTAGGAGAAACATTCTAAAACTCCCAGTGGATGCCTGAAACCACAAATGTTACCAAACGCTGTGTATAATATGATTTTTCCTATACATATATACTTATGATAAAGTTTAATTTATAAATTAGGCACAGTAAGAAAGCCATAGCAATAACTAGTAAGTTATGTGAATGTGTTCTCACCCTTTCCTTCTTAGAAAAATCGTATTGTATTACACTTCAGGTAACTAAAACCACAGAAAGCAAAGCCATAGATAAAGAGAAACATCTGTATACAAATAAAAATACTGTTAAATACTGCATATTAACCATTGCCCATGTGTTGAGCCAGTCTTTACTATTTCTTTTGTACAATTCAATATAGTGTAATCATAAAATAATGAAAATGTGTTCAATTTCACATAAATATTCATGGCACATACTATGTGCCAGGCCCTCTTCTAAACACTTTGGATGCAACAGCATCAGTTTCTACCTTGAAGGAAGGCATATTTAAACAGGGAACAAAAAATAAATAAGAACTATATCATATATGTTTATCTATGAACTGATCAATGGTGATAAGCACTATGAACAAAAATAAAGCAAGAGAGAGATTAGAGAGCAAGGTAAAGAGTGGCACGAAATGATCTCAGAAAGGCACTGTCAGCCAGATCTTGCAAGGATTTTTAAGTTATAATAAGGTCCAAAATCTTTGCTCACAATTTTAAAATCCTAAAAGCTTTGACAACCAAAAGTCACTCCCTCCCGGTACTAAATTGCCTAAAAAAATATACCGTGTTAGAGTAAAACTAGACCTGATCTGATGTGAGGCATTTTCAGTCTTTAATTGTTTCTCCTTTTGCTGTGAAAATTCAAGATATATGAATATCTCATGTTGCCCCACAGCTTCAGTGGGGAATATGCATAACCAAAAATATTTTCTATGCCTTGAATTAACTCTAAAACTCTTCAAAATTGTAAATACCAAAATGCATGTGGTTCCAAAGTTTTCAGATTTGAGATTGTATACCTGTATGAGCATGGCTTTCACTCAAGCAAACTGGTAAATCATTAAAGGTGTTTGAACAAAGAGACGTGATCTGCATTATGTTTTACTATGACGATTCTTTGTATACGTTAGAAAATTTGCTAATCGAATTTAAATTTTTTCAGTAATAGCAAAATTATTGTAAGTGTATAAAGCAACAGATCCCCAAATGAGACATAATAAGGTACCAAGGGAGCCTATAAATGCAGGAATGATGTAGAGAGACTTAGAGGTGACGGCAAATTGATCATTCAGTTTGGAGCTGTGTTAGTGAGCAGGTACCTTGAACTACACTTTGACTCAGAAGGAGGAAAGAAAAAAGAATAAATGGAACTGCCAACTTGTGCAGAAAAAGACCTAAGACTTGAGCCACTAGCGTAAACCATTAAAAGCTGACACACAGGTTGGTCTCAGTGACTTACATCTGTAATTCTAGCACCTTGGGAGACTGAGGTAGGCGGACCACTTGAGGTCAGAAGTTTGAAACCAACCTGGTCAACACGGTGAAATGCTGTCTCTACTAAAAATACAAAAAAATAGCTGGGCATGTTGGCAGGCACCTGTAATCTCAGCTATTCAGGAAGCTGTGGTAGGGATATTGCATAAACTCAGGAGGTAGAGGTTGCAGCCAGCCAAGACTGCGTCATTGTACTACAGCCTGAGCAACAGAGGGAAACTTTGTCTCAAAAAAAGGACACGTGTACACGAATGTTCATTGCAGCACTGTTTACAATAGCAAAGACCTGGAACCAACCCAAATGCCCATCGACGATAGACTGGACGGGGAAAATGTGGCACATA
>NW_016107332.1:5384848-5408406 GCF_001604975.1 Cebus imitator
GGGGAGGAAGGCAGCAAATCACACTGCCACGTGTGTTCCTATGCAACAATTTTGCATGTTCTTCACATGTACCCCAAAACCTAAAATGCAATAAAATAAATAAATGGGAAAAAAAAAACCGCCAAGATACAAATGTCATCACTTTTAATTTTAGAAATAATAAATGCTATTTGCAAAAAGTTCAAATACTACAGAGAGTAGAAAAAGTCCCTCATATTCCCACTCTTTGGAAATAACCACTAAGTTTCAGCAATCAAAAATCTCCATGCGCTCCATGTGAAATACATGCACACATTCATTATGATTTTCCTTAGTTCTGCTACACACTGTGGATTCTTCTTGTAGGATTGAATTCCAGAGAAGGAGGATGACTTATGTTATGACCAAGCTAAGAAAATCATTGTCAATATTTCTTAAAAGCACTTTTTTTTAAAGTTAGTATCCAAATGCATTTGGTGAATTTCTATGAAAACCAATACATGAAATTATTTGGAAGCAATAAGATATATAAGTCAAATCATACACTCATTCTTACTAGTTTTTCCTTAAAATGAAATAAATTTCAAACATCTCATTTAAAATCAAGTTTCATTTGTTCATTCATTATGGACTACTTGATAGAGAATCCTTCAGAGATGCACAAAATGTATCTAGAAAGTAACAGAAAATGAAAGAAACAGAAACCATTGCAATTCAATTCTGATTAGGACTTTACTGATCACCCACTGCAGGGCAGGCATGATACTAGGGACTTTTAATAACAAAACACTAGAACCTAGCGTCTGTTATTTATTCTTCTCACTTACATGCACAGAACATTTATTTGCTTTAAATTAAAACTTTATGTAAATTATTTACCCTTGGGATATGTCTTATTAAACATTTCAACATGGAATCACCTTTACTTTGAAGACATTCTCAATTTAAATTGTCCTAACAGAAACAAGTATAGGTTCGTATGGTCATTTTCCTCTGAATTCTTTGTGTCTAACTTTATGTCGACAGACAACAAAAATTTCTTTAGATCAAGAAATATCTAGCTGAATGGTGTGAACCCTGATTTTGATTGTTAGTAGAGGATAATGATAAACACAAAAATTGTCATTAGCTGGTGGGCTGTAAAAACTAAGAGTCTCATTAATTACCAGTATGGCACCATAAAAAGAAATTCTAGCCTTCTCACAGGTAGCCATTGCCCTGGGAGCAGGGAGATGTGGTAAAAGAGAAACTCTGTATCCAAGCTCATATATGTCTCCAGGAACCAGGTTTTCTGAACCCAGCAGGAATGCCAAACGTAGTTTGAAAATGAAAAAATAAAATGGAAGGGAAATCACAGGATCAATTATTGATGTTTTGGGTCCAAATTTAATAGTTCAGATCAAGAGAATAAGTGACCTCACCAAGGGAGAAATGTGAACAGAGACAACCAGAACAAGCTGAGGAATATAAAAATAGAGAAGGTCTGAGAAAGAAAGGAAAGTAGAGTCACTAAACTGTGAAGAGAATTGAAACAAGAACCTCCCAGGAAAGTAACGGAGATGAGTTTTAAGAGTTTTAAATCTAGAATCACAAATTTGCAAACACGTCAAGATATGGACTGAAGAAGTTGGTACAATTACTTCTAGTACAGTTCTTAGCCTTTACTGTATGTAACTAGTACAAATATTATGGAACACCTACCCAATAAATTCCGCTAAATTGAATATTAATATTATATAGGAACAAGTTATGTCAGAAAAAAACAGGAATTCTCTTTTTTTCTTTGGCACACAATAGTAATTTTGTGCTTTTTACAAAAGTAGAACTTGGTATCGGTACAAATTACAACTTTGTGCTGGTCTACACTTTCATTTTAACTACAAGCACTAATCATTTTGAAGAGACAGTTGCACATATTGAGAGCAAGATTACAATCTCTTTCATCCATTAATTTGTTTTTGACCTGCTGAAAGGCAAGACTAGCTAAGAGTCTTTTTATCTACAAAAACATCTGAAGTATATGCAGCCATATATTCCATGTTCAATGAATTGTACTAATGGGATCTCTGATAAAATAGCAATTTTTTTCTGTTATTTTTCTTTTCATTCTGAGTTCTACATGAAAAACAATGAAGGTTGGCCCAATGTGTTAAATACTCGCAGAGATAAAATGACAGAGCCATGTAGACTCCAAAAAGGGTTTGAGTTGCATATAAGTGAAACACCAAAGAACAAGGAGAGGAAATGAGTAATGGTGCAGAAATAGCCGGCAAAAAATCACTGAAATAACAGTCTTCTACAACGTTCCATTTGCAATCAATCAGAACTCCTGGTAATAAATTTTTTAAAGTATTTGAGTATATATTGAGCTACCAGTGTAAGACTTAAAAAATGCCATGACTTTTTTTTATTACAAAGTAATAAATACCACTTTGTATGTGTATGCTGTATGTGTGCGAATTCGGCCACAGGCTCATTTTTGAGAAGAATAAATATATAGATACCTTTGATTTGTTCATAATCAAAATGGAGGTGGAAAATAGAAGAAACTTTAATTGATAAAACAAATATTTTTAGATGATATTCTTAACTGGCCCATCTATAAATTCTAAGCCTATATATCAACATTCTAGTTGAATAATATCAATAACTTAAGCATAATGACTTTCATTTATTAAATGCTTACTGTGTGTCAGATACCATAAAAAGTGCATAATGAAATTACTGCCAACATTTGGAAAAATTTGGCATATACTTACCATTATGTTTATTTTACTGATAAGGAAGCTTAGTCAGTATGAAGAGCAGTAAATTCTGTTGAGTCACACAACTTAGTAAGAACCTTAAGAGCTGGAACTTCATCTTCTTCAGGACTGTATCCCAGAAACAATAATAGTGCCTGGCACAATCACAATGTATGTGGCCCCAAAGCATGTGTTTCTTCTTCTATGCCAATGCCATACTTTGTACTATGCCATGATACCGTTTTAAATTAAAGGTAATTAAGCCTAAAGTAAAGCAAGCAAAAATGCATATTTTCAAAAGAAAAAGCAAATAAAAAATAAAAAGCACTTTAATTGAAAAGAGCCAATTATTTTTAGCTTTAATTTCAAGTTTTAATTAACTTGAAAAAATTGAAATTTGCACTCCCTTCGAAACACACAACTATAGAAGTTGAACATTATTACTTAATAAGGAGCATCACTCCTAATGAATGGAAGGGACTTTCACTGTTATAAACAAAGAATAACAATAGAAATAAAATTAAAAACCAATCAATTTATTCATTGCAGTTTTTCCATATATATACAGTTCATTGTTTTATGGGGCTTGTAATATTGTTTCTCTTGAACCAAAAAAGTTCATGCTATCCACTGCTTTACGCTGGATCTTTAATCAAATAAAATGGGAACTTTCAGAAAAAATAAAAAGAGAACAAAGAAAATAAAAAATTATAGAAAAGCTATCACCCATGAATCTACTAAGAAATATTATTATTCATGTCCTACAAAATTTAAAATTAGTTGTACTACAATGTAATCCCTTGGTTCCCCAGAACTTGGAGGGATTTTAGATAAATAGAAAAAATAACTGGAGAAATTGTTATTTTGTTAGAGATTCCATTCACACAATCCATTGAATGTGACTTATTTGACAGCTTATACTTCAGATTTTTTAAATATAAAAATACTCAATTATCTTGCCTTTTGGCAGGTCAAAAATAAATTGCTGGCGTAAAAAATATAATACTCTTTGAATCACATGATGGCATCCTTATTCTCCTTTTAACTCTGTCATATTTTGTTAAAAAATTTCCTAACATATATTTTTAAAACTTATCTAAGACCTGTTAATCTTATTTTTATTGGGGAAAAAAGAGCATTTTTTCTAGAGCCTTCCATGTCCAAAAATATCTTTCTCCTTGCAGCCCCAACACACAATATAGAGTATGGCACATAAAAGAAGCTCAACAAATATTTCTCAAATGAAGATGGAGATGAATAATTCAGACAGACAGATAGATCTCCTTGGACTCAGTGTACCTTAATTATGACCCAACTAACTGTCATCTCCTGAACTAAGTACTGTAGATAAAATTGTATAATAAAACAAACATGATGGCAGATTTTACAAAATCCAAATATGTTTGCTTTCTAAAGATACCTTTTGACTTTCCAAAAGCCTTCAATACCCAGAAGAAGGAAGCTCTGCTGGTAGAAAGATTAGAAATTGGCTCACATTTGAAATCATAAAGACTTGGCCTATAATCCTCCAAAGCCCTTTGTGAACATCATTAGCCTTCCTCTCTACAAGGTTAGCCCAGTCTGAGTTAGTCTTCTTTTACAAACTTACATATACAAATTTTTTACTAATTTATAAGCTGATAGAATGTATCTGCTGATAGAATTGGGCTTTTTCTATTCCCCTTCGATGTAAATGTTAGGTGTACTCATACAGATAAGAAAACTCAGGATCCAGATAATCAAAAATCTACCTTAAAAAGGTATGGTCCATTCAAGTATACAATGCTCATTAGAGAGTTTTGTTCTATTCTAGTCGATAATTAAAAGTTACACTAAGGCAGCTTTTGTTTCTCTCTTAAAATTTTGTGTTTTTAAAAATCTTTCAATTATCTATATATGTTATTGGTTATGCAACCTCATCCTCAATTCCAAAGGGTAATTGAGAGTTAATGGTAGATTGGAATTTTATATATTATACAGTTAACCCAATAAGGAAAATAAGTCAGACATCATTAGCTCTTATCCACACTAACCAGTCGGTAAGAATTCCTTATCAATTGCCAGAAAAGTATAACCAAAATCACAGAAAGAGAATTAAACATTGGGGTAAGATTTTTTCTAGCTTCAAGTTTTTATTTTTAATAACGAAATGTCTGACACTTGCAAGTAATTATACAATGTTTATAAATCACATTTTTGTGTTCTTATAAAGTTTTAACTACTTCCAGACAACTTGTATAACTGGTAAGTTAAAACATTTGACAGGTAGAAGCTGGATATTTTTAGAATGTCTTTTAAATATGTTTTTTTCTTTGCATGGTTCTGAACCAAAGAGGCAGCTCAGCTGGCTGAAAAAACGGCATCATTGGGCCTTTTGTGCACCAGTCATTGAAGGTCATCCAAACCCTGCTCAAGTAGCAGCTCCAAAATGCCCCCATTGAAGAGGGCTTGGGAGGTTAATTCTGTCATTACTGCGTTGACACGAGGCATGTTGCAGCGTTCAGTGCAAAATGTTACTCGTAATCTTTTAATCCCAAATTAGGTCAATATTTTATCAAGTTAATCTAGCATGAAGATTAATTGTATTAGTTACACACATATATACACATGCAGGTTATTTGTTTTAGAAATACTTTTAATCAAAGAGCAAACCTTAGGTTACAATAGGCAATTTTTCACTCCTAAAACTGTAACACATCTTTTAAAAATCATCCTTTCCCCAACAATATTTATCTTTATAAAAGAGATATTTGTTCTTTTAATTATCTTCAGTTACGACTGATGTTAGAGAAAGGATAATGGTCTTATAATTGCTGAAATAATGACTATTTAGAAAAACTGTTTATGAAGAAATGACTTATGATTGAAAATTTTTAATAAAGTATCTCATCCTTAGGCCTATTTCCACTTAATTCTACTTGTTCCCTTAAAGTATGTGATTAGTCCTGTAAAGAAAGCAAATACTTTTCTGTGTTTACTTCTTTGTATCTCTAAGCATGTTTAAAAATATTATAACAAGGAATATGAACTATAATAGTTTCTAGAAAGCTATATGTAGTTTTATTCCATTATAAAAATTGGAATCAGGCATCTTCCTTCCATTTTTCTTTTCTAACCGAAAAGGTAGACCTTAAGGGGTGGGAAGGTGGAGGTACATTGATCCGAGTGGCATAAATCTGCTAACAGAAGTCATTAGAGAGGACAAACACCTTTCTCACTCAGTTTCTTAGATAAGAACTATCTGGTAGTTTAAAATTCCCAGGCGTCATTCTGGGTAGTTTTGCAAGCCCTGCTAAATGGCAGCACAGAGTTCATGCCCTGTTTCATCAATATCCAGTGACATTCTACAAAGATTATGCTAATTATAAAGATTTCACAATGTTTCAGATGATTACATCTCAAAATTTTAGCTCTTATCTTTAAATATTGGTTTTCTGGCATTCTTTGTTAGTGAAAAATGATAGGTAAAAGGATCCAAGAATATTTTCCTGTGATTAGCCTTTTGAATTCATTCACAGATTAAAATCAAATTTTTCATGTGAAGAATAAATAACAAGAGATATTAGTATCAGACACCTCTAAGAAGAGAATCATTGACCAAATTTGGAGATAAAATTCACAATTCTGAATGTCAATATTACAGTTATGAAGTTGAGGTAGTTGTGCTAAAGAAACATGCCAAACAATTCATTTTTCTACTGCCTACAGAATATTCTTCTCACAATAAATATTAAGAAAAACACACTTCAATTGGCTAAACATTAGCCAAGAACATGACAAGCATAAAAACAAATATGTTTAGGAACAAGTAAAATAAAAATATCTCAAATGAAACAAAAACAATTGTACTATATATGGGATTCATGCTAAATGAGTAGGTTATAGCTGTTCTTGCCACAAAAACAAACACAAAATTGAGCCACTGTGAGATGAGGAAGGTTAATTTGTGACACTATAGTAAATTTTTTTCTCACTATATGTATATTATAGCATCATGTTGTATACCTTAAATCCAAACAACAAATTTTATGTTTAAAAAAAGAAACCAAAAGAAAACTTAGGTCCAAATTTTAATTGCTCTAGTTTGTTTTCAAATTTTTTAAATGTTACATGCTTATTATGTCAATTCAAATACTAGGATGGTGTAAAGAAAAATTAAGCCTCCTTTTCCTTCCCTTCAATCTGACCAGCCAGAAGCAATATTTTAAAATAATATTAAAATTTTGTTGTATAACTTTCTCATTTCATTCCATGTTAAATATAATTATTATAAGTATATAAATGTACACTCATAGGCTTCTTTTGATTTCTAATTTAAAAGTGAATATAAAAACAGATTTCTTCAATTTTAATATATGAAATACAGTTTTTAATCATAGTATTCTACACTATTTCTTAAATTGTAGATTTGTAAATTTCATTTCTTATCAAGATATATAGCTTTAACATATTATTTTTAAAAACCCAATTATAAACTGCCAACCTGAGAAAATGCTGTGTCATCTCTATTAAACTAATCAGTATGATTTTTTTTTTTTTTTTTTACTGAGAACTTATGTGTACCTGGCAAGTCTCAGTATCAGGTTTCTGGGGTATTCAACAAGAAGTACAACATAGAGTTTCAGACAATATACTTTAACTGGCAAGAGAAAAAATGGCAAGTGAAACAGAAATAACAGCATCATCAATGGTGTGGTCTGGTAATAAAAAACATGGATTCAGGAGTCAGCAGAGCTGGTTAGGAACCAGAACTCTACCATCCACCCACAGGGTGGCCTATGGAAAATTTTTTGTACAATCTATTCGTCAGTTTCCTAATTTGTAAAGCAGGAATAATTAAGCTATCTTATTGCAAGAATAAATGAGATAGAGAAAACAAAGTATTCAATGAAGTACCTGATAGTTGATAAGTGCTTAATACATTTTAGCTATTATTATAGTCATTATTTATATAATCCATAAGAAAGAGCTAAATTGTGAGATAAAGGTGAGAGTTGCAAATAGGTATGAGCTGTGGTGTATAAGCAGAAGACACCCAGAAAAAAATAAGATGGACTACAAGGTGGAATTTGAAAAACTGATTGAATGAATAGAGGAAAAGGAAAGAATGCATTTCAAAGGAGAGAGTGGAAGGCAAGGTGAAACATGAAGCTACCAAAACAGGCAAATATGGGTATGTGTATTAGTCCATTTTCACACTGCTGATAAAGACATAACTGAGACTAGGCAATTTACAAAAGAAAGAGGTTTAATGGACTTATAGTTCCACATGGTTGCAGAGGCCTAACAATCATAAAGAAAGGCAAAAAAGAGCAAGTCACCTCTTACATGGATGGCAGCAGGCAAAGAGAGCTTGTGCAAGAACACTCCCATTTTTAAACCCATCAGACCTCATGACTTATTCATTAACATGAGAATAGCACAAGAAAGACTTGCCCCCTGATTCAATTACCTCCCACCAGATCCTTCTCACAACATGTGGGAGTTCAAGGTGAGATTTGGGTGAGGACACAGCCAAACCATATCAGCATGACATGAGGGTATGGGGAAATGTTGATGAGGTAGAAAAATCTGTTAAAGCATCAGATGATGCCAAAGTGTGGAAAATTACATTTCATCCAAAAAAATGCATTATATTACATTTTGAGTAAAAGATCATTATCCTTGAATGCTCTTTAAGAAGTTTGTACTAGATCCAGTTGAGCAAGTGTGAGTAATATTTCAGAGGAGGAGTAACTTCTCACTCCTCAGAAGTGTTATGGTCACTGTATGCAGTGGGAATGTACAAATCAGATTTTTAAATAAGATCTTCCATGAGATTGATGGTTTTTGATCATAGGAATGTGAGTATTTTTTAGCCATTTTTTTCTTTCTTTTTTTATTATTATACTTTAAGTTCTGGGGTAGAAGAGTTAGGATGCCACTAGACCAATTTGCCTAAAGGGAAACAGAGGCATAGTGAAAGACACATCCAAAGATACCTGCTTGTCATGGCTGATCCGTGACCACAATCCAGGTTGTCTGACTCCTGCTCTATTGCTCTCTGCTCCATTCCATTTGCCTTATCAAGGAATAAATGTGATTTCAGCAACAAATTGGCAAAATTGAAGAAGTCATGCGTGAGCTGAATTAAAGAAATCAAGCCTGGGATAGGGGGTGAAGAGGGAGGATATGGCAAGAGTAAATTCTTACTTGTCAATAACAGCAATGAACATAAATGGACTAAACTCTGATTAAAAGACATAGAGTGCCTGAATGAAGGGAAAAAACAACACCCAATTATCTGTTCACTACCAAAAACACACATTAACTGTAAAGATACACACAGACTGAAAATAAAGGGATAAAGATATTCCATGCCAATGGAAACCAAAAAAAGCAAGAGCAACTATATTTATACCAGACAAAGAGATTTCAAGACAAAAATTGTAAGCAGAAGCAATGAAGGTAATGATATAATGATAAAGGGATCAATTTATCAAAAAGATACAATTGTCAATATATACGTGTCCAACACTGAAGCGCCTAAATATATAAGTCAATTATTATTAGAGCTAAAGATGGAGATAAACCACAACATAATAATACCTGGAGACTTGAACACTGAACTTTTGGGATTGGACAGACCTTCCAGATAGAAACTCAGCAAAGAAACATCAGACTTAATTGGCACCACAACCGAGTGAATTTCATCCAAAATCTGCAGACTATGCATTCTTCTGCTAAACACATGGATCATTCTCAAGGACTGACCATATGTTAGGCCACAAAACAAGTGTTAAAACATTCAAAATAATTAAAATATTTTAAAATTATACTTTAAGTTCTGGGGTACATGTGCAGAAAGTGCAGGTTTGTTACAGAGGTGTACCATGATGGTTTGCTGCATCCATTACCCCATCACCTACATTAGGTATTTCTCCTAATGCTATCCCTCCCTTAGTCCCCCACCCGCTGACATTTAGTTGAATTGTACTGCTGCTTTGAGTTCTTTGAGAAATTGCTAAACTGCTTTGCACAATGGCTGAATTAATTTGCATTTCTCCTAGCAGTGTATAAGCATTTTTTTTCTGCAGCATCACCAGCATCTGTTATTTTTTTGACTTTCTAATAATAGCCATTCTGACTGGTTCTCTAATGGTAATATTGAGTATTTCTTAATAGGCTTGTTGGCCACATGTATGTCTTCTTTTGTAAAATATCTGTTCATATCATTTTCCACTTTTTAGTGGGGTTCTTTGATTTTTGGTTGTTGATTTGTGTAAGCTCCTTACAGATTCTGGATATTAGGCTTTTGTTGGCTGCATAGTTTGTAAATATTTTCTCCCATTCTGTAGGTACTCTGTTTACTCAGTTAATAGTCTCATTTGCTCTGCAGAAGCTCTTTAGTTTAATTAGGTCCCATTTGTCAATTTTTGTTTCTATTACTATGGTTTTTGGTATCTTCATCATAAAAATTTTGCCAGGTCCTATGTCCTGAATGGTATTCCCTAGGTTATTGTCAAGGGTTTTCAGAGTTTCAGGTTTTACATATGTCTTTAATCCATCTTGAGTTGATTCTTGTTTATGGTATAAGGAAAGGGTCCAGTCTCAATCTTCTGCCTATGGCTATCTAGTTATATCAGCACCATTTGTTGAATAGGGAGTCCTTTCCCCATTGCTTGGTTTTGTTGACTTTAAGTATCAGATGATTGTGGATGTGTAACATTGTTTCTGAATTCTCTATCCTGTTCCATTGATCTATGGTTTTGTACCAGTACCATGCTGTTTTGGTTACTGTAGCCTTATAGTATAGCTTGAAGTCAGATAATGTGATGCCTCTAACTGTTCCTTTTGCTTACGATTGCTTTGACTCTTCATCTCTTCATACTCTTTTTTGGTTCTATATGAATTTTAAAATAGTTTTGCATAGTTCTGTGAAGAATGTCATTGGTAGTTTGATAGGAATAGCATTGACTCTGTAATAGTTTTGGGCAGTATGACCATTTTAACAATGTTAATACTTTCTATCCATGAGCATGGAATGTTTTTCCATTTATGCATGTCATCTCTGATTTATTTGAGCAGTGTTTTGTAATTCTTAGAGATCTTTCACCTCACTTGTTAGCTGTATTTCTAGGTATTTTATTCTTTTCATGGCTATTTTGAATGCAATTTCACTCTTGATTTGGCTGTCAGCTTGACTGTTGTTGGCATATAAGATGCTACTAATTTTGTATATCGATTTTATAGCCTGAAACTTTGCTGATGTTGTATATCAGATCTTGGAGGCTTTGGGCAAAAACTGAGGTTTTCTAGGTATAGACTTATAAAATCTATAAACAGGGTAATTTGACTTATTCTCTTCTTATTTGATTGTCCTTTATTCTGTCTCTTGCCTGATTGTTCTGGCCAGAACTTCCAGTATTGTATTGAATAGAAGTGGTTGGAGGGAGCATACTGGCCTTGTTTTGGTTGTTCAAGGAAAATGCTTCCAGCTTTTGCCCATTCAATATGATATTGGCTGTGGGTTTTTCATAGATGGCTCTTATTATTTTGAAGTATGTTCCTTCAGTGCCTATTTTGTTTGGGATTTTTAACAAGATGCTAAATTGTACTGAAAACCTTTTTTGCATATATCCAGGTAATCATGTGGTTTTTGTTTTTAGTTGTAATTATGTGATGCATCACATTTACCGATTTGCATATATTGAACCTACCTTGCATCCCAGGGACAAAGCCTACATGATTGTGGTAAATTCTTTGATGTGCTGCTGGATTCAGTTTGCTGGTATTTTGTTAAGGAATTTTACATCTATGTTCATCAAGGATATTGACCTGAAGTTTTCTTCTTTTGTTGTATCTATGCCAGGTTTTGGTATTAGGATGATGCTGGCCTCATACAATGAATTAAAAGCAGATCCTTCTTCTCAAGTTTTTGAAATAGTTTCTGTATGAATGATACCAACTCTTCCTTATACATCTGATATAATTCAGCTGTGAATTTGTCTGGTCCTGGGCTTTTTCTGATTGGTAGGCTTTTTATTACTGATTCAATTTCAGAACTTGTTATTGCTCTGCTCAAGGTTACAATTTCTTCCTGGCTCAATCTTGGGGAGTTGTAGTTACCAGGAATCTATCCATTTATTTAGGTTTTCTAGTTTGTGTGCATAGAGATTTCATAGTCTCTAAAGTTTTTTTTTTTATTTCCGTGGGTTGGGTGGTAATGTCCATTTTGTCATTTCTGATTGTTATTTGGATCTTTATTAGTCTAGCTGGTGAACTATCTTATTGTTTCAAAGAAACAGGTCCTAGATTTGTTGATCTACTGTATGGTATTCTGTGTCACAATTTCCTTCAGATCAGCTCTGATTTTGGTTATTTCTTGTCCTCTGTTAACTTTGGGATCAGTTTGCTCTTGGTTCACTAGCTTCTCTAGTTCTGATGATAGGTTGTTAATCTGTGGTCTTTCTAACTTATTAATGTTGGTGTTTAGTGCTATAAAATTCCCTCTTGACACTGCTTTAGCTGTGTCTTGAGATTCTAGTATATTGTATCTTCTTTCTCATTAGTTTTAAAGAATTTCTTGATTTCTGCCTTAAGTTTATTATTTATCCAAATGTCATTTGGGAGCAATTTTTAATTTCCAGCAAGCATATGTTTGTTTGTTTGTTTGTTTTTAGCAATTTTCTTCGTATTCATTTCTATTTTTATTGCACTGTGGTCTGAGAATGTGGTTGGTATGATTTCAGGATTTTTTTTTTTTTTTTTACTTTGCTGAGGGTTGTTTTATACCTAATTGTGTGGTTGATTTTAGAGTATATGCCATTGCAGATGAGAAGAATGTATATTCTGTTGTTTTGGGGTGGTCCTAATGGACTTAAATGTCTATTAGGTCCATTTGATCAAGTGTTGTATTCAGGTCCTGAATATCTTTGCTACTTTTCTGCCTTGATGATCTGTCTAATATGGTTAGTGGGATGTTAAAGTTTCTCACTATTATTGTATGGTTATCTAGATCTCTTTGTAGCTCTCTAAGAACTTGCTTTATAAATCTGGGTGCTTCTGTGTTGGGTGCAGATGTATCTAAAATAGTTAGATCTTCTTGTTGAATTAAGCCCTTTATCCTTATGTAACACCCTTCTCTTTTTTGATTTTTGTTGAAGCCTGTTTCATCAAAATTAGATTAGAAATCTCTAATTTTTTTCTGATATTTGTTTGCTTGGTAGATTTTTCTTCACCCCTTTACTTTGAGCCTATGGTTGTCATTGCATGTGAGATGGGACTCTTGAAGACAACATACAATTGGGTCTTGCTTCTTAATCCAACTTGCCACTTTGTGCCTTTTGATTGGGGCATTTAACCCATTTAAACTCAAGGTTAATGTTGATATATGCAAATTTGATCCTGTCATTATGTTGTTAGCTTATTATTGTATAGACTTGTTTGCATGGTTTCTTTATAGTATCAATGTTCTATGTACTTAAGCGTGTTTTTATAGTGGCTGGTAACAGCCTTTCCTTTTCATTTTTGGAATTCCCTTCAGGACATCTTCAAAGACTGGTATGGTTGTCATAAATTCCCTCAGCATTTTCTTTAATCTGCAAAGAATCTTATTTTTCCTTCACTTATGAAGCTTGGTTTGTCTGCATATAAAATTCTTGGTTATTAATTCATTTCTTTAAGAGTATTGGTTAAAGTCCCCTAATTTCTTCTGGTTTGTAAGGTTTTTGCTGACAGGTCCGCCATTAGCTGATGGGCTACCTTTTGTAGGTGACATGCCCTTTCACTATAGCTGCCTTTTACATTTTTCCTTTCATTTTAATCTTGGAGAATCTGATGACTATCTGTCTTTGGGATGGCCTTCTTGTGTAGTTTTTCACAGGGCTTCTTTGCATTTCCTGAATTTGAATGTTGCCCTCTCTAGCATGGTTGAGGAAATTTCCATGGATGACATCCTGAAATAAATTTTCCAACTTTCTCACTTCCTCTCCCTCTCTTTCAGGGATCCCAGTGTGTCATAGATTTGGTCTCTTTGCATAATCCCATATTTCACAGGTTTTTTTTTCTTCTTTATTGTTTTTTCTTTATTTTGGTCTGACTTATTTCAGATAACCGGTCTTCAAGTTCTGGATTTCACAGCTTGGTTGATTCGGCTGTTAACATTTGCAATTGTATTTTGAAATTCTTGAATTTTTTCAACTTTATCAGATAAGTTTATTTCCTTCTTAAAATGGTCATTTCATCTTTCATCTCCTGTATCATTTGATTTCTTTCAATCCTTAGATTGGATTTCAACTTTCTCATGAATCTCGATGCTCTTGATTCCTACCCATAATCAGAATTCTGTTTCTGTCATTTCAGCCATTTCATCCTGGTTAGGAACCATTCCAGAAGAAGTCACTCTGGGCTGGTTATAGGGGCTCACACCTATAATCACAGCACTTTGGGAGGCTGAGGCAGGAGGATCACTTGAGCTCGGTAGTCTGAAACCAGCCTGGGCAACATAGTGAGATCTCCTCTCTATATATAAGTGAATAAATAAATAGAAGTTCCTCTGGGTTTTTGAGCTGCCAGATTTCTTGCACTGGTTCTCTCTCATTGTTGTAGGTTGATATTCCTTTAATCTTTGAGCTTGCTGACCTTTAGATGTGTTTTTTCTTTTGTCTTCTTTGATGTCCCTGGTGGGGGTTTGATTGTGGCATAAGAGTTCAGTAAACTAGCTTCATTTCTGGAAGAATTTAGGGGGCCAGATCTTAGCTCAGCATTCCTGGGCTGCATGCTCTGACTCTGGGGGACTATTAATGGCCCCCCAGCTTTTTTCTCTGGCTCCTTGATGTTAGGATTCTGCTGTACTGGAGCAACCAAGGTGTTTCCAGACTGCAGTGGACAACAATTTGGTAAATGGTGCCAGCCAAAGCACTTTGTTCGGTAGTAGCAGCAGGATCTAGCTTGCTCACACATGCCAGCAGCAGCAGCAGCATGACAGGGTACATGCTTATTAGCTGGGGTGGGACACTGGCAGGCCTGGGAGTGTTGGCTTCCATCTGGCATTTATAGTAGCAGTGGTGGCAGCACAGGGTTGAGAGAAGGGTGAGGAGCAGGGCTGCTGTCAGTGTCGACACCAGGGGTAGGGTATAGTCAGGCACAGGGCTGATGGTCTTCATTCGTAGTCCATGCCAGTGGCCAATGGTGGTATGAGATGGGGAGGGAGTTCAGAATCACTCAACACTTGATAGATCAAGGCAAGCATAGACTGAGCTATACAACTAGTGGTAGCAGATTAATAACACTTTCATGCATAAAACTTTGAAAGCATTACTGTCCACATCAATTATTTAGTAGCGATGTGTTTCTGGGACAATTGGTGTATCTTATGTAACACACATGTATGGAATCACTTTTCTAAGCGGTGCATATATTAGACAAGTCAGTCAACTTCTCTGCAGCTACCATACTCTGTTTAGTTAAATCTACAAACTTCCCTTTAGCAAGTATTCTGAAGTTAATTATTTTAGCATGTAAATGGGGTTTCCTAAAAGGGGTTATCAGCATTAAGTTATTATATAATCATCTAGAAAATGGCCAAAGCCTGAAGCATCAGTAATTTGATGTAACTTTATAGTGTCTAAGAGTAGTCATAATTAGTGTCTAAATACTTGAGTGATAATCTTAAGGCATAATCCCGTTTCTTTTTTATTTTTATTATAGTATATTTATATGTTAAGTACAAAATCGACTTTGAATTAATACACAATTGTGATGCATGTTTTCCCGAACATTTTATTTTTAATAATGCCAAACCTACGGAAAACTGGCAAAAATAGTAAATAAACAGCCATACAACCTCTTCACCTGGTTTTACTACTTGCCAACATTTTGTCATATTTACATGCTCATACTCTCTCTCTCATGTGTTTGTATGTATACATATTACATATATACACACACATACTCTGCAGTTATGCATGTATGTATCTATGTGTCATTTTATATGTAATATATATACATATATGTAGCTGAATCATTTTGGATTTAGATATACATTTGTTACTTTAGTCTTAAGGCTAGGTCTTATTGAGTGGGATGAATATAATAACGTGTTTTACTTCTATTTTGATACTTGCATTGCCTTTCATGTGAAAATTTAACAAGGCTAATATAATAATTACAAATGAAATATTGTCATCTTTTTCCCAATTACCACAGTTAAGTCATATTTTACTATTTTACTTAAACTAATATCAATAACTGGTCTCCAAACTGCTATATTGCCTCTCCACCTCCCATGCCCAAGCCTATTCTATACTTTCAAGAACAGCCTAAGATCTTCTAAAACTGGAATCAAATTATGCCACTGCCTACTTGCATTACTCTGTGATTTTCCATCTCATCTAGCGTCAAAACCTACGTTCTTCAATGGCCTATAGAAAACTGCACTGGCTCCCTCCCTGTACTCCATTAATGTCATCTCTAGTTGCTCCTAAATTACCAGGAAAGCTTTGACCTCAATGCCTTAGCACTTTGACTTTGCTTGCCTATTGCCTCTGCTTGAAACATTCTTTTATCCATACCCTCGTGCCTTCCTCTTCTGCATTCTTAGATTTTGACCTATATATTATCTTTTCATGAAGTTTTCTTAGCCAAGGTTTAAAAGCTCTTTCTGAAATGCAATTATTCTCTATCCTCCTGCCTTGCTTAATTTAGGTCATGAATACTTAGCAATATCTAATATATATTTTAAGAAATTTATGAACATGCAGCTTCAAAATATGTCTATTTTGTTTGCTGCTAAATTAACAGCCCTGTAATGGTGCCTGGTGCATAGGAGGTGATTTTTAGATTTTTTAAAAAATAAATGAACGATACAAATACAAACGAAGTAAATAATAAAGTAATACTATTAACATTTAATCATCTTTTGTTCCTACTAGTTTCTTTAAGACAGCTGTTAACAATGTCAGTGCCTCAATTTGGCAAGCATTCTGTGTTTTCTGCCATCTTCCACACGTATTAGGTTATTGACTATATGTTACCTTTTGCTGCATAGCAAATTACCCCCAGACTTAGTGCCTAATGAGAACAGTATTTATTATATCAGTCTCTTTGCTGGTGAATCTGGGTACAGCTTAGCGGGTGCCCCGGTTCTATATCTCTTGTCACATCTCTCATGGAACTCCAGTCAGGCTGTCGGCTAAATCTGCACTCATCTCAAGGCCTTTCAGGGCTGGGGAATCTGCTTTCAGGTTCATTTGTGTCATTACTGGCTGGTCTAAGTTCTTACCACATGCCCACTGTATAAGATTTCTGAGTGTCCTTATGACTTTGTAGCTGGTGACCTTATTAGAGAAAAAGAAAGACAGCTAAAAAGGGCTTTAAAAACAGAAGCCACCATATTTTATAACCTAATCTCATATGTAACATTTCAGTCTAGCCCTCATCCAGGGGGAGGAGATTACACAGGGTGTGAATACCAAGAGCCAGGGATCACTGGAAGCCACCAGAGCATACCAAGCGTATTGGCCCATTTTATAGATAAAAAGATTAAAACCCAGAGATATCAATTTTTCCAGTTTATCCAGTTAAAAGTAAATTAGAGTAATTCTCATTCCCCGCTAATCATACTTTCAGGATTACTGATAAATTAAAATACAGTAATTATTATTTCCAAAAAGGAAATATATTTTTGCTTTGCTATGTACCAGACAAAATTAAGTACTTTATATGTCATCACATTTAATCCATAAAACAATCCTCTATAGTAGGTATACTTATTATATGTATTTTACAGAAAACAAAAATGAGAAATGGAGAATTAAAATAACTTTCTCAGAGTCATACAGATAAAAAGTGTCAGGGTTAGCATTCAAACCTGGCTTCATAAGCCATATTCTATACTGTGCCTCTTAGGCATATGAGAACTAAGTAAAATGACTGTCTTAAATTCATCAGGATTCACTTTGTAATTCTTATTTAAACTTAAAGCAGCAAGAGAGTTTTACTATTATCTTAAGGTTTATGTGGTAAGGAAACACATACTACAAGAAAAAATACCTCATATTTACAATTATATCCATTGGGTTCAGTATTTAAAAAATAGAACAAAATATGTGTTCATGGTCAGATTGACCCTGAATAGAGTATCTAATGATGACTGTGATGTTCTAGAGTGAATATTGCTTCCCTCTTCCAAAGAAATAAGAAAGCCACACACAGAGAATACCATCCAGAGCATAGGAAACACATATCCTTCTCCCTTCTTTCTAGTTTATAAAAGTTCCCCTGCCAAATGGCAATAAGTCACTTCAGAGAATGCATTTTCTAAAGGATGATTGCCCTTCTTGAGTAGTGATGCACTTAAGGCAGGCATGCAGTAATCCCCAGAAATGTACTGCCTGGAGTGTCTTCTTGCTTAATTAGAGCTGGCATAGGGCCACTTCTTCTCAGCCTTGAACTAGTGCAAGAGCACTGGAAGAAGGCACAGGTATAAGATGTGCTATTTCAGGAGGATATAAAGTAATGGCACAGTGCCAGTCTGCAGAAAACAAAGCCAAACACTCCTGCTACCACAATGAAATGTCAGAATGCCTGGCTTCTTTGTAGTCAAAGATTAAATCCATCACTGTGCCCATAACCAGGGCTTAAACATGATCTCTGTTGTTCTAAAAGACTTTATAATCTTCACTAACAGGACCACAGGCCATGAAAGCACCCACTAATTTGGAAGATATCACAGAAAGTTAATTGTAGGAGTTCAGAAGCTGTATGTTGAAGAATTTTAGACCAAGATCACAGACTAGCCAATTATTATAACAATAAACATAACCTTTCTAAACAGAAGGAGGAAGTCATAATTACAATTATGTAAACACATTTTTCTTAACTTCCTTGAAAAGCCAACCATCTTTTTTGTTTTAAATAATGCCATATTTTAATCAAAGAACAAACGGCTAGTCCTCACCAACTGCATAATGAAATGTCATGGCTCCAGCCGATGCTCACCCAGTTTTTCCATCTGCTCAAGGGATTTCTGGAGAAGTTTGTCGAGCATCAGCAACCTTTTACAATGTACAGCAAGTTCTACTTTTCCATAATCTCTACATTACTTTCTATTTCAGTACTGAGATTCTAGCTGGGGGTCACAGCACCCTTTGTTCTTTCCTCAATGATTTTACTGCCTTGCCTAGAGCATCCATGAAGAATAAGGCAAGCTCCTTAATTGAAACACTTGTCAACAAAAACATCAACTCTGTCCACTGACGTAATGCAGCATAAGAACAAACTTTTGCTTTCACAAGGAATGTCAATGGAAAACTTGATGTGATTATTCTTTATTGACAATCTTTGCGACCATCTGATATTTGTATTCTATCACAATCAGAGCTTTGTCTAAACCAACAGTTTAGTGAATACCCACTATGTTCTCATGGGCATAAACCAGCCTTCTGTAGCAGTCACAATGTACCTAAAAGCCTGGAATCTGAATGAAATTATTACTGGAAGTCAAGGCCATCTACATAATATGCTGGGCCCAGGGCAATATGAGGCCCCACTGAGGACAGAGTTCTGTGGTGTTACATGTGTTTCATACCCACAGAGCTAGCCCTGCAGAATTCTAAAACCCAATATGTGAAATCAATTAAATACATACGCTCAATAGCACTGTTGCATAGGAAGCTTTTTATGTGTCAAGGTAGCCTGTTAATTTAGTCCTTTCTAGTTAACTCAGCAAAACAAGCAAAAACCTTCATTTCTCCCTAACACCAACTAAAAAAAAAGTATCTTAAAACAAGAAAATTTATTCTTAGATAACTTGTGCTCACACCCTGTTGATAAGGCTGGTAAGTGTTCTGACTAAAATAAGAATTTTAAAAATACGATTATGAACATGTGACAGTATATTAAACACAAAGGGTCATTAGTGTGTAAAACCTTATCAAAATGAAAGACAAGTACGTAAGGAAAAGAAACTTCAGGAGGGGAGGGGAGGAGGAGTCATCTGTAGAGAAAATCTGGAAGAATTAGGTTCCAGGTTCCGGTAGAGTTTTCGCAGCATCATGTTTTGTAATTTAACTTTGATTTGAAGCTTACTGTTCACAATCACAACATCCATAAATACTAAAACCTTCCAGAGGCATTTCTGTTTTTCTTCAAATAGTGTTCATTTGTCTGCCATGTGGAACTTTGAAACAGTTGACATCAGTCTTCACAGTGTTGGAGTGGCAGCTTACAGAGTTCCCTGGTGAAGAGGGCCACAGAGCCATGACGCCATAGGTTGAGTTACCTCATACCTAAGACCTGCCCAGCAAGGACCAGAGTTAAATTTATGTGCTGAGAAATCAAGTAATCATTGATGTTCCAGGCAACTGTTTCCAAAGCTGGGGTTTTACTGGTTCACATCAAATGAGGGAGGAGAAAGAGATGTATCGTCCCAACTGGTGAGAGAGGGGGGCAGGGATGGGGGGACAGTGCTACAGCTCAGAAGGAAAATATGTGTGATGTATATGTGCTCAGTTACACTGAGATGCCTTACCTTTTCACATATATCTAGAATATGCAATTTGTTTCAGTGTTTATGTATTGCTTGATGTTCTATCATCTTGGGAAAGAAGTGACCGTTCCTAAAAATGTCTTCATGGAACAGAATATTAATTTGTTTAAATAACTTTTGTTTATCTCCTTGAGTTATTCTGATACTGACAGTGACTCGTACCACACTGTTACCTCTATCCAAACCATGCAGTCAGGAAAGACTCTCAGGAAAGTATCTTTTTTGTTGTTTATTTAGCATAAAATCCTACTTTCTTCCTTTGGCATTTTATTCATAAACTCCTAATTTTATAGTTACTGCATATTTTGAGAGCATGTAAAAGCCTTGAGATATAACAAAACATTTTTTCACTGAGTAAATCATGTATACCTTACCATCTATAAGAAAGCACTATTTTTGCTTCTTCTTTTTAGGTATAAGTTCAGGGTTTGATAAACTTGCTGAATGAAAATTTTTACCTTTAAAAACAGAGCCAAAGACATGTAACAATATAAAATGAGAAGATTGTACTTGTGCCTCTGACTCAGAGGACAGTGGTTTGTCTCTAGGTTTAAGACCAGAGGACTGTGTGAGTCTTAATTCTTCCCAGCCCCCTACGCTTGGCAACCTTTTAATGTATGGAACTTCCCACTATATTTAAACACATAGTCTGCAAGTTGAAGGAGACCACGTGCAGCTCTAGAAATCGAGTAAAATTTAAAATCCTTTTCTATAACATTTTAAGTCTAATTCTTCCTTACTCCTTCTAACTCTGCAGCTTATATATACACACAGAAAATTTCCTTTTACCTTTCCTTCTTTCCTTCCCTCCTTCATTCTTTCCTTCTCTTCTAATTGCCATTAAGCTCTTGTGAAAACTTTGCTAGAAATCAGCACTGAACTTTCTAGGACCATTCTGACTTATGCCCCAGCATCTAGGAAGGTAGTGAAGGGAGAAACAGGAGGCTGGACATTATTTGCATTCTCCCTTGATTGATGGGGGTTATTGGGTTGCTTGCATGCTCTTTACTTATTTAACAACCAAAAAGTCAACCACTATTAAACGACATGTTTAATTAGATGTCAGTGAAGTAAGCTGAATTCATGCAGCAATAAATTTAAATAGGAAATTCTAACCTTAGGTTTCCTAAATGGTTGAGACAACTATTTTGTTCAGGCAGTAATGTTAGTACATGTTCTGTCTTATATTACTACTTCAAGATGAAAATGAGTATGAGATTTCTTTTTCAGAGTAGCCATAAATTAGTGGGATTTTTTTCTTTAAAAGCTTATGGAAAAAAATAGTCTCAATCTCCTGATTTATTTCTCTTTCACTCTCTCTCTCACAGTTAAAAACCAACTGTCTGTTGTCCGTTTTTCTAGTAGCAGCATATCCTTACTGCATTTCTCCAGCCACATTAACAGTTTATAAGATGCCTTACCTGGAACATAAATGAAATACATTCAGTTCTTTCTTTCTTCCTTCTTTTATGTGTGCTACTGGATTTCTGGATCCCAGTTGGAACCATAGGAGCAGATGTGTTGGAAAATCAGTTTAAAAATCATTTTTTTCTCAATGGCTATCAATTTAGAAAATTCTGCTGCTAATTTTGGAAAATTGTGATTTAAATATTCAAGAAACCTATAAAAGTGTTTTCTATTATATGTTATCATACATTAGCATACATTTGATCTACTTTACATTTCACTGACTGAAAAGGAATGATCTGTTATTCTTTATGTTGGTGTTGTCTATTTGAGATACCTGCCCTTACTAAAAACGTAGCAAAAATGGCTACGTAATTTATGGGACCCAGAGCTAAATAAAAGTACGGAGACTCTTATTCAACAGTTATTAAGAATTTCAAGACAGTTACAACAGAGCATTAAACCAAGCACTAGAGCTGAGCTCAGAGTCCTGTGTAGCAGCTCAGGTCAGACGCCTGTGGAAAGTGGCCCTGATGGGGGCATATTTCAGCTACTTCTAAGTCTTACACTCTGTAACCACATTCCCTGCCACTAATCTATCTAGGGATGTGCAAACCTCAAAAGGTTGGAAGTTTTATTTCTATTTCCAGGTATCAAGTGGATGTGGGTTTTCACAGATGACTTTGGCTAGAAAACAAAGATTTTTTTTTAATGTTTCTCGAGCTTTGGGATTTCAGCCAGCTTGGTAAAAATCTCAGTAAGATTTTTCTAAGATAGAAGAATCCCAGTGTTCTATGTGAACAGATTGGTGATGGGGGTCTGGGAGGGTAAAGCTCTCAGAGTTGGACTGCTTCCTTTAAGTTCCATGAATTCATTTTGGTGAAGTACAAAGTTTTTGCTGAAGAGAGATAAATAGGATCCACACAATAATAGCCTCAACTTGAACCAACAAGCCATGCAGTCATTGATTTAGTTAGTCTGGTAGTCATCAGTCAGCATGTTATTCCCTATGGGCAACACCTCCATGAAGAAGGTGGTCCAGAAAAGCAAAGAAGGGAAGAGAGTCCATAAGGCAAATGCTGCCATCTAGAGAGACAGAGAGGAGTACATGCTGAGAGTGGTCATTTTCCAAATAAAATTCGAACAAAAATAAAGACCCCTGTCAGGTACTGAGTGTGAAAATTTTCTAAGAAGAGGTCATCCCTTTGAAGAAATCAACATTTCATTAAAAGGTGCCATTAAGAATCCATCTAATCTGAGATGAAAGATTATTCTGCTAATAATTCTATATCAGGGAAGCTATCAAGAGATTTTTTGTTGTTGTTCAAGCAGGGACTTTTAAAGATGATTTTCCTAAGTCTGTGGAAAAGAACTGCATGACAGCTGACTGTTTGACCTGTCTAAAAAAGAAATGAGTGTATAGCTGTGTTTCTGTTTTATCTTATTTAAACAAACAAAAAATAGCACAAGGAAGTTGAATTATCTGAAATATACTGGTCAGTTTACTTCTTTTTTCATGATACAGTGCAAAGACATTCTGCTTACTCTCTGTGTGGCTTTAAAAGAGTAGGAATTGCAAAAAATCAATCAGAGGCACAACACAAAGGGACTGCTAAAAATACCTGAAAAACCCAGGGAAGAAAACAGATCTAGCTTGTCTCCACATATTGCCTGTGCAGAAATTTAAACAATTTGTCTTTTAAAAATAATTTGCACATACTGAGATGGTAATACCTAAATCCATTCGGTTAGAAATGTTCAAAACATTTCTAGTGACTCTTGAGTATATTGCCTAAATTACTGGACAACAACTGAATTCTCATTGAAGAAATATTCTAAATCATTTTACAATCCAAGCAGTATAAACAGAAGTAAGCTGTACAGTTTTGGGGTTTTTT